>NC_071534.1:31972863-32272863 GCF_026979565.1 Vidua chalybeata
GCTGGCAGACTGCTGGAGGACGGTGGCTGCCACTCTCTTGCCTCTTGAATTCACTCTTGGCATGAGAATGGAAGGCGTTCCAGGACAACTTGCCTGGGTTTGCACTTCGTCCTGATGCGTCCCTCTTTGGAAATTCTTGCTGCTCCCCTGAGGCTCCGAGATGCACAGAACACGATGGCAGCTGCTGAAAAGAAAGGCAGCAGTGAGTTTGTCAAGAAACAAGAACATAGGCGGCTGACTGTGTTTGGCAAGGAGCAGCTGCTGGATTTCTGCAATTGCCTTCAGTGCGCACAGAAGCCCGCTGCTCTGCTGCTTCTTTGTTCTCATTCAGTGAATTGCACACTACTGAAGCTGAGCCAGCCTACTCAGCTCTGCTGCTTTTCAGCATCTCAGCTCCCCTAATGCCCTGTGGCAGCTCTCGAGGTGTTTTGCCTTCGCCAGGCTGGACTGTGCCTGCTACTACAAAGAGTCGGGCAGGTGCTGGCGGAGAGGACGGCCATCTGCTAGCAGTGTGCAGCTTGCCCAGAAAAGAGCAGTGTCCTTGGAATGTGCAGCAAATCCAATTTCTTGGCAAGTTCGGGGGAAGTGAGCACTGCTGGTACACTTTCTCCGTGAGAAACGGAGTGGAAAAGCTTTTCGCTAAGATGTAGACGAGCAGAGAGGCAGAATACGGAGCTCCGCAGCTGGCCGAAGGGAGGTGCCGCTTCCCGGCGTCTTCGGCAGAAGCGGCTCTTCGGAGCGCACCGCTGCCGCTCCACTCATGCGTGCGCGAAGAAGCCGCTTCTTCGCCTCCGGCAGCCAGAGATCGCGGTAGCTCGCTAGAGGCGAAGAGGGAAGCCGCAAAGAAGCGGGCTTGTGTGCGGAGCTGGCAGACTGCTGGAGGACGCTGGCTGCCACTCTCTTGCCTCTTGAATTCACTCTTGGCATGAGAATGGAAGGCGTTCCAGGACAACTTGCCTGGGTTTGCACTTCGTCCTGATGCGTCCCTCTTTGGAAATTCTTGCTGCTCCCCTGAGGCTCCGAGATGCACAGAACACGATGGCAGCTGCTGAAAAGAAAGGCAGCAGTGAGTTTGTCAAGAAACAAGTACATAGGCGGCTGACTGTGATTGGCAAGGAGCAGCTGCTGGATTTCTGCAATTGCCTTCAGTGCGCACAGAAGCCCGCTGCTCTGCTGCTTCTTTGTTCTCATTCAGTGAATTGCACACTACTGAAGCTGAGCCAGCCTATTCAGCTCTGTCGCTTTTCAGCATCTCAGCTCCCCTAATGCCCTGTGGCAGCTCTCGAGGTGTTTTGCCTTCGCCAGGCTGGACTGTGCCTGCTACTACAAAGAGTCGGGCAGGTGCTGGCGGGAGAGGACGGCCATCTGCTAGCAGTGTGCAGCTTGCCCAGAAAAGAGCGGTGTCCTTGGAATGTGCAGCAAATCCAATTTCTTGGCAAGTTCGGGGACAGTGAGCACTGCTGGTACACTTTCTCGTGAGAAACGGAGTGGAAAAGCTTTTCGCTAAGATGTAGACGAGCAGAGAGGCAGAATACGGAGCTCCGCAGCTGGCCGAAGGGAGGTGCCGCTTCCCGGCGTCTTTCGGCAGAAGCGGCTCTTCGGAGCGCACCGCTGCCGCTCCACTCATGCGTGCGCGAAGAAGCCGCTTCTTCGCCTCCGGCAGCCAGAGATCGCGGTAGCTCGCTAGAGGCGAAGAGCGAAGCCGCAAAGAAGCGGGCTTGTGTGCGGAGCTGGCAGACTGCTGGAGGACGGTGGCTGCCACTCTCTTGCCTCTTGAATTCACTCTTGGCATGCGAATGGAAGGCGTTCCAGGACAACTTGCCTGGGTTTGCACTTCGTCCTGATGCGTCCCTCTTTGGAAATTCTTGCTGCTCCCCTGAGGCTCCGAGATGCACAGAACACGATGGCAGCTGCTGAAAAGAAAGGCAGCAGTGAGTTTGTCAAGAAACAAGAACATAGGCGGCTGACTGTGTTTGGCAAGGAGCAGCTGCTGGATTTCTGCAATTGCCTTCAGTGCGCACAGAAGCCCGCTGCTCTGCTGCTTCTTTGTTCTCATTCAGTGAATTGCACACTACTGAAGCTGAGCCAGCCTATTCAGCTCTGTCGCTTTTCAGCATCTCAGCTCCCCTAATGCCCTGTGGCAGCTCTCGAGGTGTTTTGCCTTCGCCAGGCTGGACTGTGCCTGCTACTACAAAGAGTCGGGCAGGTGCTGGCGGAGAGGACGGCCATCTGCTAGCAGTGTGCAGCTTGCCCAGAAAAGAGCAGTGTCCTTGGAATGTGCAGCAAATCCAATTTCTTGGCAAGTTCGGGGGAAGTGAGCACTGCTGGTACACTTTCTCCGTGAGAAACGGAGTGGAAAAGCTTTTCGCTAAGATGTAGACGAGCAGAGAGGCAGAATACGGAGCTCCGCAGCTGGCCGAAGGGAGGTGCCGCTTCCCGGCGTCTTTCGGCAGAAGCGGCTCTTCGGAGCGCACCGCTGCCGCTCCACTCATGCGTGCGCGAAGAAGCCGCTTCTTCGCCTCCGGCAGCCAGAGATCGCGGTAGCTCGCTAGAGGCGAAGAGGGAAGCCGCAAAGAAGCGGGCTTGTGTGCGGTGCTGGCAGACTGCTGGAGGACGGTGGCTGCCACTCTCTTGCCTCTTGAATTCACTCTTGGCATGAGAATGGAAGGCGTTCCAGGACAACTTGCCTGGGTTTGCACTTCGTCCTGATGCGTCCCTCTTGGAAATTCTTGCTGCTCCCCTGAGGCTCCGAGATGCACAGAACACGATGGCAGCTGCTGAAAAGAAAGGCAGCAGTGAGTTTGTCAAGAAACAAGAACATAGGCGGCTGACTGTGTTTGGCAAGGAGCAGCTGCTGGATTTCTGCAATTGCCTTCAGTGCGCACAGAAGCCCGCTGCTCTGCTGCTTCTTTGTTCTCATTCAGTGAATTGCACACTACTGAAGCTGAGCCAGCCTACTCAGCTCTGCTGCTTTTCAGCATCTCAGCTCCCCTAATGCCCTGTGGCAGCTCTCGAGGTGTTTTGCCTTCGCCAGGCTGGACTGTGCCTGCTTCTACAAAGAATCGGGCAGGTGCTGGCGGAGAGGACGGCCATCTGCTAGCAGTGTGCAGCTTGCCCAGAAAGAGCAGTGTCCTTGGAACGTGCAGCAAATCCAATTTCTTGGCAAGTTCGGGGGAAGTGAGCACTGCTGGTACACTTTCTCCGTGAGAAACGGAGTGGAAAAGCTTTTCGCTAAGATGTAGACGAGCAGAGAGGCAGAATACGGAGCTCCGCAGCTGGCCGAAGGGAGGTGCCGCTTCCCGGCGTCTTTCGGCAGAAGCGGCTCTTCGGAGCGCACCGCTGCCGCTCCACTCATGCGTGCGCGAAGAAGCCGCTTCTTCGCCTCCGGCAGCCAGAGATCGCGGTAGCTCGCTAGAGGCGAAGAGGGAAGCCGCAAAGAAGCGGGCTTGTGTGCGGAGCTGGCAGACTGCTGGAGGACGCTGGCTGCCACTCTCTTGCCTCTTGAATTCACTCTTGGCATGAGAATGGAAGGCGTTCCAGGACAACTTGCCTGGGTTTGCACTTCGTCCTGATGCGTCCCTCTTTGGAAATTCTTGCTGCTCCCCTGAGGCTCCGAGATGCACAGAACACGATGGCAGCTGCTGAAAAGAAAGGCAGCAGTGAGTTTGTCAAGAAACAAGTACATAGGCGGCTGACTGTGATTGGCAAGGAGCAGCTGCTGGACTTTTGCAATTGCCTTCAGTGCGCACAGAAGCCCGCTGCTCTGCTGCTTTTTTGTTCTCATTCAGCTCCTCTAATGCCCTGTGGCAGCTCTCGAGGTGTTTTGCTTTTGCCAGGGTGGAATGTGCCTGCTACTGCAAAGAGCACGGCAGGAGCTGGCGGAGAGGACCGCCATCTGCTAACAGTGTGCAGCTTGCCCAGAAAAGAGCAGTGTCCTTGGAATATTCAGCAAATCCAATTTCTTGGCAAGTTCAGGGTAAGTGAGTGTAAGAGCCCGTCTGAAGACCCTCATTTTCCATTCTGCCTTCTGGTTGCCTCGAGAAAGAATCCCTTCCTCCTCTGCAGTTCCGGCTTAGAACAGGACACAGTGCAGGTGCAACCACTGAACCGTCACGCTAGCTGTTCCGAACAAGGCCTGACAAGAACTTGGCAAGGAGTTGGCAAGGACTTGGCACAGACCAGACATGGACCCAGCACGGGACAGCCTGATGCGCGGCCTGCTTCTAATCTCCGTTCTTAAGCCGACTGAACGTTTGGCGTTACTCCCGTGGTCCTTCATTGAAGACCCCTCATCTGCCTCGTTACCACTGTGACAAAGAAAGAATTAGAACCCTCCTCACAAGGACTGAGACTGAGACCCCTACTGTAGGGAGGAGGGGAAATTGGTGGTCTGACCACTAATGACATGACCTGTTTCCCTTCAGTAATTTTAATGGACTTATTCTTCATTTTATTCATCTTGCTTTGGTGGTTTCTGTGGACTCGCCTGTTCCCGCGTGGTGATTACAATGGACTTTCATTGTTACACTTGTTCCCCCTCTTTCCTCTGTGGACTATAACTGGATCCCCGAGTCGACCAGAACTTCGAAGACTCCCCGACACGACAGACGCATCCCCATCGTCCGGACCACTGAGGATCTCGCTTGTGTTGGTAGCTATTCCTATACCCCTCTTCTCTCTCTCTCTCTCTCTCTCCTTTTATCTCCTTTCTATTGCCCCACTATCGCATTTACTGTTTTGGCCCCTAACAAAGGTGCATTTGTTGTGATTAACTGATAGTCCCTTGTTGTTTTCTTTTTTGCACTTTTGGGATCGGTGAAAAGAACCATCACGACACCCCGCAAGAAGCAGATCGTGACATTAAAATTGGCGTCACGGACAGGATTTCTGTCTAGACAGAAGGGTTGCAGCTGAAAAGGCACCCACACTGTCTTTGGAAATTCACAAAGGATCCACTAGTGCAAAAGGCGGGACACGTGTTTTGTTGTTGTGTGTATCTGGTCTGGGAAGGAAGGACACTTTGAAGAAACTAAGCAGAGCCTCCCAGGCAGATTATTGTCCTTTCACCCACCCAGGGAAGCGAAGGGCGACACAGCGAGGGCTGTGTAATTTTGTGGAACTTAAGTTTGTACCTCCCTGCCGTGGTTTTGGTCCTTTCACAAAATGAGTGATAACCTTAATGATAAAGCCAAAGTCGGGCTTTATGCTCTACTAGCTAAACACAATGCTAAACCTTCTCCGGGAGGAGAGGAATGGGCACAAAATAATTGGTTTAACTTAGAAAATGTTATTGATAGATTGTGTTCATTACAACATGAAACAAAATTCAAACTGGGCAAAAATAAAACTATCTTATGCTCAGTTTTGGGAGCTTGTCTTACGGCAGCTATAGAAAATCGCTTCGAGCGAAGAAGTGAGGAACATGCTATAATAGACTCCCTTCAAAATCTAGTTGGAATTTTGCAAAAACGATTATATGAAGCAAAAAATGTGATCTATGCATTGCAAGCTGCCTTAACAGAGGAACATATTAACAAATCACATAATGCTGATTCCTCTACAGAGCTTGAGGAGAAGGAAACTCCTCACATTAAACAAATCTATCCTCATCAAGAACTTGAAGCAGCAAGTAATTGTGGGGAACATTGCTGCCATCACTTGAGACCCTTGATTAAAACTACCTCAGAGTATAGCTATCTCAGTGATGATGATCTCCAACCTCACATCACAACCAAACACATACCATCACAACTAATCACTGCCACCGGGCTAGCTAAGCTTAAAAGGGAATATGGACACCCTCCACATGAATCAGAAACAGAATATGTTTTCCGGTGTCCCTCACTGGTGGTGATCAAATTCAATTAACTGAACAGGAAGCCAGTGGGTACGGGGGACATGGTGTCTTCTTAACAACAGGAGATAAACGTGACACATGGTCCCTGACACAGCGTGCAGCTTTTTGGGCCGGGGGAACAAACCTCTTGGAAAGGGGAGATCCCATAGCTATAATTAGTACCCCCGACCAACTCCTAGAAAATGTGCACAAAGCTGCTTGCCTGCAAATGACTCACAAAAAGAAATTAATTCCTGGCTTTGAATCCCTGATGCAATTACCTGTGAAGCCCGAAATAATGACCCCTTGAATTTGTGGGCTTCCAGAATCACTCAAACCTACAGCAATTCTCCTTCCAAAAATGATAGCAGCTGTATCTCCTGTAGAAAGACCAGATAGATTTCCTAGTAAGCAGAAGGACCCATTTGTTCCCCTTTATGACTTGTTGAGGAAAGGGCTGAAATGGGATTGGAGTCTTTGTCAGGAGTCAGCATTGCAATTGCTGATTTTTGAAGCAACAGCTCATCAAGCACTGGGCCCTATCCATCCTACAGATCCTTTCCAGGTGGAATGGGGATTTGCCTCCTCAGGGCTGTCAGTACACATATGGCAGCGGGGTCCTGAGGGTCTGACAAGACCTGTTGGTTTTTATTCCCGTAGTTCCAAAGATGCTGAGAAAAGATACACTACCTGGGAAAAAGGATTGTTTATTGTTATCTTAGCTTTCCTAGAAGTAGAAAAAATTGCACGAGAACAAAAATTGTATTGAGAGGCCCCTTCAAGGTTATTAAGACAGTCACTAGTGGGACTCCCCCACCTGACGGGGTGGCCCAGAGGGCCTTAGTTAGAAAGTGGTATGCTCAGGTTGAACATTTCTGTAACTTCTTCTCAATGACAGAAGGAACTTTAGCAGTCCAAGAAACGGAGAGCTTGGACAAACTTGCCTCTGTAATCAAAGTAACCCCTCCTTTCTGCCCCGAACAATCAGAAAACTCTTGGTTTACTGATGCTTCTGCTAAAGGGAAAGGAAAAATATGGAAATATAGGGCAGAAGCCCTCCACTTTTCCTCTGGTGAGCAAATTATTACAGAGGGAGAAGGTAGTGCACACATTGGGGAGCTGATAGCTGTCTGGATTGTTTTTCAACGAGAAGCACAGAATTCCTCTTTGGTCTGCATCTACACTGACTCCTATGCTCTGTACCAAATGATCCTAATAATCCAGCTCATGACCCTGGCCAACCTGTTCTGGTGGACCTCTCTTACTATAGGACTAGTACCACTTGTGCTAAAACCCCCTCTGAATAAATATGCATGGGAAGCCTCTGGTGCTCTAGGGAAAGAGCATGGGACAAATACATGCTGGATAATTCCATCATTCTAACTTTTCTGCCTCTCGGCGGCAGAATTCTGTTGTGTTTACTTTTTCAGAAGAACTCCGAGGGACGTGAAGACCACCTAATCCATGATAAAACTGGTAATATTTTTCTGCATCCTACCACAATCCCATGGCGAGAAACCAGCTGAGTGGCCGTGGTCTGAAATAATTGTGGTAGAATGCAGAAAAAGTGAAAGGATCTCTTTAAGCACAAAAAGGTTTGTACGCACCCAAGCGTACAGGATTGTTGGCACAATTTTACACTAACACAGACTGCAGAAGTGGTTTGCTTATGGGGAAAAAAAACACCAAAGGGCTTTCTTTTAAGTTTATAATAAATGCTTTAGACCAATCTACTACGGTTTATACCACCACCACCACTCGAGCCCAGCCACCGGTTATGCTTACTCCAAAAATTTTTGAAGTTGGACCATATATAATCAGGAAAACTGGCCAAAAACAGATATTATTTAATCTGGCATGGTCTCTTAAACAAGTCAAATTGCTGATGCAAAACAATGTCTCAGAAATACAACCAGCTTGTTCACCCTTTTTGCAGACCTCTTTTCAATGTTTGACAACCTGGCTGCGACAGTGGAACCCTCTTAAAAACCGGGTGCCAAGAGACATAACTGGTGTCGTGGGAACAGGACTGGGAATCCTAAATAGTATTGATACAGAAGTATTAATGAATAAACTGGCCTCCACGACTAAAAATTTAACCAAAATACAGCAGCCACTGCAATAGTCCTTATCGGCCTTGGGAACACATCAGTGGTTGCTATCAAACATTCTACCAAATTGGGAAAAGATAAATGTAAATGATAGCAATTTGATAATTGATGCACTTAATGCCACACAAAGCAACGTTTCCTTAGCTCTTAGCTGTACCAGGCTAAATTATGGATGCAGTCAGTTGTTGCCTCAATTATAAGAGAAAGGTGAAGAATGCACTTTTCCTACTGAGATTAGGAAAATAGTCTGGGACAGTGCCACTGACTTTGAAAGAGATTTCCAATCCTGGTGGAATTTAGTGAATTTTACCTATGACCCTAACACAAACACAGCCACAGCATTTTTGCTAACCATAAGTAATGCCTCAGTGCATTTGATATTCCCTATCATCGCATTAGGATTAAATCGTGATGGAGCCGCTTTCTACCCTTCTGAACATAGAGAATGGGCCCGTCAAATTAATGACAAATGGCAAACTGTCAATTTAGAGTCCTGTACTATCAGAGAACAACTAGGATTTATCTGTGAAGATAATGCAATTATAGCTCAAGATATCTGTTTAGACACAGAACAAAATATCTCTCATTTTGACATTCATCCTAACGAGACTTCTGAAACAGTCCTTGTATATACAGGCAATGGGTGTGCCTGCTTCAGAAGCGCTTGTGATACTGTGTTTATAGAAAGTACTGTAGTAGATACTAAAAATCATTCAAATTATTGTGCTTGCAACTTTACTAAAATTGCAGGATGTGATTTTTCTTTTGTAGCTCCAGTTACGTTACATGAACTTTTAGAATCCAATCTCACGTTGATTCACAAGCTACTGCCTACTCCCATTGGGATGAACCTTACTTTGGTAAAGCAATTATTACGTCATCAAGATCTAAAAGAGATCCTAGGAAAAATCAAGGAGAATGGACAGAAAACTCTGGTAACTGTTCATCATAATGTGCAAGAAATACATTGTGTTATAGAAAGGGTGAAAAGTGATGCCGAGCACAATTGGTGGGATACCCTTTTCGGGTGGTCACCTTCCGCCACCGGTGTCCTGAACAAATTGTGTCATCCCATTGTTGTTCTTCTGATTTTAGTTATGATTGGTTTTGTTTTATCAGTAATCTTGCTTATTGTAAATTGGAGAATGATGAAATGATGAACAAAATTAACATCTATAATTAATGCACACCACTTGGCCGACATCCTTTACACTATAGATGTTCCCAGGACATTAGACACAAGAAGATTATAAGGTTAGAACATATGTTTTAATCACTGTTTTAATTATTTTTGTTTAATATTGATTATACTAAGTCTATTACTTTAATGTTTAATATTGATTATACTGGTTTATTATTTGATCAATTTATGGTTTAATTGATTAATATTAATCAATTTATTGTTTAACTATTTCTGATTTAATTAATACTGATTGTATGTTGCTTATTGATTAATTATAATTTGTTTACTAATATGTTGTGATTGTTTTAGTTTTCCTGTTTCTTCTTTCCCTTTTCTTCTCTTTTCCCTGGGACGTGCTGCCAACACTTGACGAGTCTTGAAGACTCCACGATGACACCATGGAACCCTGCTGATGAAGATCTTTCGAGGGCAATCGTCAGTCATGGGGTGGTGTAAGAGCCCGTCTGAAGCCCCTCATTTTCCATTCTGCCTTCCGATTGCCACAAGAAAGAATCCCTTCCTCCTCTGCAGTTCCGGCTTAGAACAGGACACAGTGCAGGTGCAACCACTGAACCGTCACGCTAGCTGTTCCGAACAAGGCCTGACAAGAACTTGGCAAGGAGTTGGCAAGGACTTGGCAAAGACCAGACATGGACCGAGCACGGGACAGCCTGATGTGCGGCCTGCTTCTAATCTCCGTTCTTAAGCCGACTGAACTTTTGGCGTTACTCCCGTGGTCCTTCATTGAAGACCCCTCATCTGCCTCGTTACCACTGTGACAAAGAAAGAATGAGAACCCTCCTCCCAAGGACTGAGACTGAGACCATTACTGTAGGGAGGAGGGGAAATTGGTGGTCTGACCACTAATGACATGACCTGTTTCCCTTCAGTAATTTTAATGGACTTATTCTTCATTGTATTCATCTTGCTTTGGTGGTTTCTGTGGAGTCGCCTGTTCCCGCGTGGCGATTACAATGGACTTCATTGTTACACTTGTTCCCCCTTCTTTCCTCTGTGGACTATAACTGGATCCCCGAGACGACCAGATCTTCGAAGACTTCCCCGACACGACAGACGCATCCCCATCGTCCGGACCACTTAGGATCTCGCTTGTGCTGGTAGCTATTCCCATACCCCTCTTCTCTCTCTCTCTCCTTTTATCTCCTTTCTATTCCCCCACTATCGCATTTACTGTTTTGGCCCCTAACAAAGGTGCATTTGTTGTGATTAACTGATAGTCCCTTGTTGTTTGCCTTTTTGCACTTTTGGGATCGGTGAAAAGAACCATCACGACACCCCGCAAGAAGCAGATCGTGACAGTGTGCACTGCTGGTACACTTTCTCCGTGAGAAATGGAGTGGAAAAGCTTTTCGCTAAGATGTAGACGAGCAGAGAGGCAGAATACGCAGCTCCGCAGCTGGCCGAAGGGAGGTGCCGCTTCCCGGCGTCTTTCGGCAGAAGTGGCTATTCGGAGCGCACCGCTGCCGCTCCACTGATCCGTGCGCGAAGAAGCCGCTTCTTCGCCTCCGGCAGCCAGAGATCGCGGTAGCTCGCTAGAGGCGAAGAGCGAAGCCGCAAAGAAGCGGGCTTGTGTGCGGAGCTGGCAGACTGCTGGAGGACGGTGGCTGCCACTCTCTTGCCTCTTGAATTCACTCTTGGCATGCGAATGGAAGGCGTTCCAGGACAACTTGCCTGGGTTTGCACTTCGTCCTGATGCGTCCCTCTTTGGAAATTCTTGCTGCTCCCCTGAGGCTCCGAGATGCACAGAACACGATGGCAGCTGCTGAAAAGAAAGGCAGCAGTGAGTTTGTCAAGAAACAAGAACATAGGCAGCTGACTGTGTTTGGCAAGGAGCAGCTGCTGGATTTCTGCAATTGCCTTCAGTGCGCACAGAAGCCCGCTGCTCTGCTGCTTCTTTTTTCTCATTCAGGGAATTGCACACTACTGTAGCTGAGCCAGGCTATTCAGCTCTGCTGCTTTTCAGCATCTCAGCTCCCCTAATGTCATGTGGCAGCCCTCGAGGTGGTTTGCCTTCTCTCTCTTTGGGTTGGTGGAGTACCTTGGGGGCTTTCTCGCTGGTGTTGGTTACAGTGCAGGTTCTGAGCGGATGCTCCTTGTCTGGAAACGCATTTTCCCGGTGTTTCTGGGGTCGGAGTCCCCCGGGATTTTGGAGATGGAGGCAGGAATTTCCCCTCCTTTTTTCCCTGGAAGGCTGCAATTCATGACGGCTCTAGCCGGAGTCGAGCGGCCAGATGTTCGAATAAATCTAAGTCTTTTACTCTTTTGAACTTACCAAGCTTCTGTGTACGCATTTCGTGTCCAATAGCGACACCCAATCACTCGCCTTCTATAGCATTATGATCCCAGTATGCTCCAGTTTGATCCTAGTCACATGCCAGCGCTGCCAGGATGTTCCCAGTCGAATCCCAGCTTCTTCCAATGTCTCCCACTATGGTCCCATCTACCTCCAGCATGGTTCCAGTTATTTCCTAGATCAACCCAGTCAGTCCCAGTATGATACCATTTGCTTCCAGCATGCTTCCAATTGCTCCCAGTCACCCCCACTATGGGGGATGATGTACAGAGTGTCTTTCCAGTCGCTCTCATATACTCCCAGTATGTTTCCAGTCACTCCCATGATCCAAAGATGAGCTCAGTGTGTTCCTGTCACTGCCAGTATGAACCACTTGTCCTCCACATGGAGCAAGAGTTGATCTCTTTCACCCTCACTTTGCTTGCAATCACTCCCAGTATCTCCCAATGTACCCCAGTTCCTTCCAGCATGTTCCCAGTCCCTCCCTGTTCCTTCTGGTATCATCCCACTTGCTCACAAGCACTCACAGTCAGCCTCAGTGCAGTCTCATTCACTTTCAGCATGATCCCAGTCACATCCACCATGATCCCAGTCTATCCCAGTATCAGCCCAGTTGTTTCCAGTCCCCCCCAGAATGCAGCTAGTCACTCCCAGTGCCTCCCAATTGGGTTTTTTTGGGGGATGCTTGGAGAATGAAGAGCTAAAAACCGAGAGAAAAAGGCCCCTTGGGGTGACACTGGGGGGGGGTCTTGGTGGCGGCTGCCTACCAGAGGCAGCTTGAAGGAGCAGAGCCTTGTGTCCCCCAGGAGCCCATAGAGGGCGGAGCACTGCCTTTGGAGGGACCCTCAACAGCCTGGAGAGGGGAGGGGGTGGATTTCTTGGAGTCCCTGTGATGGGGCTCACCCCCTGATTGGGGTGACCCCAGGAGGTGGTAAAGTCGCTACTCCAACCCGGGCCTTCAAAAGAAAGACTCAGTAGTCTTCAGTCGTCCGGTCTCAAGGTAGTTTATTCCATGTTATCTCAAGGCACACACACTCCCTGACATTCTCTCTGACTCCTTCTTTGCATCTCTCTCCATCTCCCTCTGTGTCTCTGTCTCTGTCTCTGTCTCTGTCTCTGTCTCTTTTCCGTCTCCCCCGCCCATGGGCTGGTGCCATTTTTTATATCACACATAACGTATTAAATGTTTATAGTTTTTCCCCAAAGCCTATCACCTATATTGAACAGTGGCTTACTACTCTAAACCAATCTGTGAGTGCCAACATCACCAAGAACATGGAGGACAGGAAGGAGAAAGAAGAAGGACAGGGCATGCCCAAATCCCTCCATCTTAGAACTTCTGACCCCCATGAACAAGGCCTAAAACCCCCCTGTACAGCACTCAAAAATCCTTCCTTTCACTTTGTGGCTACTTCTATTGCAATACCTAAACTTTTGTGATTTCTTGTTCTTCTTGCAAGGCTGGTAAATTGTTCCATGGATCAAATTCAAAGCCACGGGGGTTTCTGGCTGCATGCCAGGGTCTCAGATGCTTCTGACCTGGGTCTGGAACATCCAAGAGTGTCTGAGGGACACTTGTGTTCCAACATCTCCCCCTCCTGTTTGCACTAAGAAAACCTGCCTTGCCACTTTGTCCATGACCCGCTGAATGCACAGAAAAATGCATGGTAGAACAGGCAGAAGAATTAGAAATCCTATAAGAATATAAAATGCTATTTTCAAAAGCTCCCTCCACAATGGTGAGAGACTAAAAAAGTTGATGAAATCTTCCCACCTGTAACTTGCAATTTGCTGATGTTGTTTTGCATTTGTTTTATATTTTCATGGATAGATTTCGAGTGATCAGACAAGTTCATGCAGCACATCCCCTCAAATTCTTCATACCCATGTCCATATGATAGCAGCAAATAATCAGTTGCCACCCTGTTCTGAAGTGTTGCTTTTCTTGCACTGTCGATATCTGTTAACATGTCGCTCAGTGCAGAGGAAATGGCATGAGTGTGTTTGCTCAACCAACACGCCATGTGGTCCAATTGTGTCAAGGCCACCCCCATTGCTGCTTGGGGTGAGAAAATTGCTACTGCAATTCTCCGAGCCTTGTTTCAGGTATAGACTTCATCATCACAATTTGGACTGTATTGTTCAATGGATCTTATTTCCCTGCGTGTCTGTTCCCTCAAAATTTCCAAATTGAGTGTTATCAATGAGACTTCTCCAATGCTGCATGGACCGCCCTTGATTTTTGCAGGGATAGCAGGCAAAATTCTGTCCCCGCAAATCAAGAACATTCCTTTTGGTAAAATGGCTGGATTCTGGAGGGATAGTTTGCTCATCATCTTGGTGTAATTGCACCAGGATGATGCATTTCTGTAAAAGAGCTGGTTTGGAGTGACATCTATCATGTGGTTATCTGTCTCTGTCATTCCCGATGGGATGAATATTGCGGCGTGGGTTTTCGCTCTCCCCGGCTGCACGCGGCTCTTGGGAGCCCGGCTGTGGCGTAGCTTCCACGTGCTGCCGGGGTTTGCTGCCGCGGGTTCCCAGACACGGCTCTGTGTCTCGGGCGCGCGGGCTGGCCAGCCTCTGTTACCGTGCGCTAGGGATCCGGCAGAGAGGTAAGGAATTTGTCCATTTACTCCGTGCTTGGCAGGAACGGTTTATTGGTCACATGGCGCGGTTCGATGGAAAGACGCGACCGCTCCCGGCACTCGCATGGGAGAAAATGGCGCCTGGGTGCCGGCGGGGTAGGATTTTATGGAGGGGCGGGGCGAGAGGATCCACAGCCTGCCGGCCAATAGGGGCGGCTGCCGTGGTGGTGACACCAGCAACAGCGACCAACCAGAGAACCCCGCAGGGGCGGGCACCGAGCCTCGGGCTGAGCGGGATCGTGGGGCTTGGAGTGGCCTACACGGGGTTTCCCGGGGCCGGACGGCAGGGTGGTTACAGGAGCGGCAGAGGGGGAAGATCCGGCAGCAGGCAGCATGGGGCCAGAAACCGCGGAGGGGAACGACACGGGGGAAACGCGGGATTACAGAACTTGACTTATTTTAACATAAATTAAAAACCCTAATCTAAACCCAAACTCCAGGATGCAACAAATATGATGCAAAATTTCATTCTTGTTGACCCAAAGATGTCCAATTCCTGAGGTTCCAAACGAGCCACAGGAAGGAATTGTGCCCAAACACGCCATCCTTCCGCAGGATCCAAAAAAGATTTCAGAACATTTGGAGGGATGTTCTTTGGGATCGGCCATTCCTTCACTGGCATACCTACCAAACATGTCGTGAATGGTTTCCCTGGTCTTGAATGGGTCAGATAAATGCTGTCCAGGCCCACTGCCTTTGCCAAAGTCTCCCACACATTTCCCTTTGGTTGTCTCATGGGAAAATCTGCCCTATTGCCCATGGCAACAGTCAAGAGAATGAAGCACATGAACACTATCTGTCTGAACCCCATGCCCATGTCCTCACTCTCTTGTGAGAAACCTTGCAATGCAGCAACACCTGAATGACACTCGAGTCCCAAGAGAAACCCCAAGTCTCTGAGTTGTCAATCATTGTCTGATGAGATGTTTGCGGCGTCATTGTCTGCCTTTGTCTGCGTGCTTGTTTCTTCTTCTTGGATCTGCGTCTGCTTGCGTCTGCACCCGGTAAGGTTTCATGTGCCTCGCTGACACCCACTTCAGCCCTCGCCCTGTGGAGATACAAGCGAAACCCTTGCCCCAAGTGATTAATGTGAATGGGCCTTCGATTTGTCCTGTCTCTGGGTTTCGTATCAAAAGTAAAGGATTTTCCCTTAGTTTTGCTTGTGTGCTGTTCGTGAAGTGTCTGCTAATTGGTGGAGTGGGCTCTGAGAAAGAGCCATTTAAAAAATTCAACACATACAGAGCTTTGTTCAACCGCATGTAAGGTGTTGCACCTGCCTCCCCCCTTTTCTGTTTATCCAAAAGGGATTTCAGGGTGTGATGTGTTCTTTCGATGATTGCTTGACCTGTGGGAGAATGAGGAATACTGAAAATGTCTTTGATTCCCCATTTCTTTAAGAATTTGTCAAGCACTTTGCCTGTGTAAGTTGGTCCATTATCTGTTTTTATTTCTTATGGCACCCCTAATGATGCAAATGCTTGTAAAAAGTGTCTGCAGGCATGTTCTGTGGTTTCCCCTGTATGCAATGATGAAAAAAATCGCCCCTAAAAATGTGTCAACTGAAACATGGATGTTTTTGAGCCTCCCAAAAGATGGACATCAGTTTGCCACAGCTGGAGACTTTGCAATCCTCTCGGATTGACTGCTCCTGTGGATGCAGGTGGCTGTACAAGCTGACAATCTGGGCAAGCACTGATTATTTCCTTCGCTTGGCTTTTTGAAAGGCGAAAGGATTCCATCAATATTTGTGAATTTTGATAGAAAAATGCATGGCTCAATTTTGCTTGCTCAAAAATGTCTGGCAGTGTCTGTGAGATGGGCATTGTGAGACTGTCTGCACGAGCATTCCCTTCTGCTAAAAACCCTGGAAGTGAGGAATGCGCCCTGATGTGTATTTGTCTTCCCTGTTTTCTAGGATTGTTCTCATGCATAATAAATATGAATATAAAATTTCATTATCTGTGTGCTTCAAAAGTGATGCCTCCAATCATTTGACCATATTTGCAACATATGCTGAATCTGTGATCAGATTGAGAGGTTCCTGAAATAACTGAAAAACCCTGACCACTGCTGCCAGTTCTACAATTTGTGGCGAACCCTGTGCTGTTTTGATGTCTGATTCCCATTCCCCTGTTTTTGGGTTTTGCCATGTGATCACTGACTTATGAGTTTTCCCTGTTAAAAATCCAACTCCAATCTCAGTCCCCACTGTGCTAAGAGGTCTCTTCCCCACACTGTGACAGGCTTTTGCACAATGAAAGGATGAATGATTGCCGTTTTTCTTCCAGGACCTGTGACAATGATTGTGGTCTCACTCTGCATGCATAGGGAACTTCCTCCTATGCCTGTGAGAGAACCCAAAGGTGCAACCAAGTCCCATTCCTGGGGCCAAAAGATGTATGAAATGACTGTGACATTTGCCGCTGTGTCGAGCATCCCTGTGATGATGACTGTTTTTTCGTTACAAGTCAACTGACAGGTAACGATGGGTCGATCTTGGCTCAAATATTTCACCCAGGACACACGTATTTCCGCTTGGTCACCAGAAAAGGAGTCTTGTCTGTTAAACACTGGCATAATTTGCTTTCCTGCATGAGATGGCAAAGCCATGGTCAGGGCTATCGGTGTATTTTTTGGAATCGTCAAAGGTGGTTGAAGGGTTTTTGCCGTGATCATCAGCTCCTCTTTGTGGTTTGCTGAAAACAAGGATGGATAAACAACAAGTCCAAGAATGCTGCTTCTGTCTCTGGCCATTATAAAAAAATCTTGTCTTTTCCAAGAAGTCCCAGTGACACCCGTGGGTATCACTGTGTGGCTGTTGTCCAAAAGTCATGTCAATTTGGAGGTTGCCAGTATGCATTGGAATCTGGGCGGTACCAAGTCTGGGTCGCTAGGGATTTTGGAGATTGCTCTGCTGAGGGGATCTGTTTGTTGTTTCCCGAGGATTGTGACTGTTGATTTTGCGTCATCGCCATGATTTTTGTCGGAGCGCTCTGGCGATGATTCGCTTTCTTTTTCCTGTTTCCCAGATGCGGTAGAGGTCTTCCATCCACATCTGTCTGCGAATGACATTCACTCGCAAGATGTCTCCCTCTCCTCCATTGTGGACAAAGGTCTGGTGGTTTGTCGGGTTTTGCAAATTGTGGGCAATTCCTTTTAATATGTCCTTGTGCCCCACACCCAAAACATCACCTTTCTGCGCTGCTGTTGCTCTTTGTGTAATTTGCAAGAGCTTCCGTGACACGCTTCTCAATCCGCTCTCCCAACTGCTCTTTCATGATGGATGCAACATGCTGTGGGATCCCCACCTTGTTGCACGCCTCTATCATGTCTGCCAAGATGGTCTGGTGTGGCATCATGCTGATGATTTGCCTGCATTCTGTGTTGTCATTGGAAAAAGTGAGGCTTTTGATCAAATGTGGTTTCGCCCCCTCATTGATCACTTGTCGTTCCACTGCTTGGGAAAGACGATCCACGAATGAGGAGAATGGCTCCAAAGGACCCTGCTTGATCTCCGTGTAGATGTTGTCCTGGACTCCCTCTGGAGCAATCTGTAGGATTGCTCTCCGTGCGGCCTCCTTCATGTTGCTGAGCACGTTCCGTGGAAGCCTCACTGCTTGTTGAGTTGGGTCGTCTTCGGGAGGATCACCAGCAAGCTGCACCATGGTGAGGTTCACGTTTGGTCCGCCCTGGTATCTGGCTCTCAGCTCCTCCAGGGATCTCCTCCATGCCTTCTGCCACACGAGAGCTTGGGTGTCTGTAAGAACTGATGTTGCGAGATATTTAAGATCATAGGGTGTTAAATCGTACATACCAAAAATGCTCTTCAACATTTGTTTGAAGTACGGTGATGACAGCCCATTGTCTCGGATGGCCTTGGCTAGGTCTTTGATCGCGCCACGATCCAGGCGTTCCCACCTTGGGCTTTGGCCCTGAGCGTCATAGTTCACTGGCATCATGATGTTTCCCAAGCCCTGCAATAAACCTTTCTCCTTTTCCAATTCTGCTTGAATGTCCTGCCAGTCTAACTTTGCGCTCACTAAAACTAGAAGTTTTGTGGGTACTTGCCTGTAGAGTGGAGTCATCTGTTGTGACTGATGCTTTGGTGCAGCGGAACTCACCAACATCCACAGCATCTGTGGCATCTGCAAAGATGAAGGCTGAGTGCTTGCAGATGAGAATGAAGTGTCTGCTGTGGAGAAAAACACACAACTGCCCCGCATTGTTTGAAAAATTTGCAGAAGATGAACCAACAGCTCTGGATGTGACTCCAAGGCTGTACTCAAGTACCGTAAAAGAAACTCGACAACCCCTTTTGATATTAAAATTGACTCTCCCTGACCCAAAAAATCGGCAGACCTTGACGTTGGAATTGTCCAGACTGGAACACCCTCCAAAGTGGTGATACATACAGTATCATCCTGTTGCTGCGCCTCAGCAGGAGTGTCCTGAGTCCCATGCCGTTCTGGAATCAGTGGAGGTTCCTGCAGGTATGGTCTTCCTTGCCCTGGATTTCTTTTTATATGAAACTGGAAAAAAGTGCTGCAATGTTACAGTCCGACCACTGGGTGGCGCAATGGCTTGGCCAACCGGGTCTGGAAAAACCTCCTGCAATGTTGCGGTCCCGCCACTAGGTGGCGCTGCCGTCTAACCAGCTGAGGTCAGCACTGCCAAAGACTCTGACGTTTGCTCCCCTATTTGTATCTCTGATAAATCTCTGAGCAATTCTTGTAACAATTGATTTACACTTGCAAATCCTGCAATCTGGGATGTCGACTCTCGCTGTATCAACTGCTTTAGCTTTACAATGTCTGAGGCTGGCTGTGATTGGCTGTGGGCACAGACTTAATGCATGTATATCGATTGCCATGGGAACAGTGGGGGGGCGGCGCCCTGGCAAATGTTTGCACCCTGGACATGCCCCATCCCTGCCTGTGTCATCACGGGGGTGTGGACGCTCCCGCCCCGACCCTGACCGCGCCTCCTCCTCCTTGCTCGCCCCTGCGCAGTGCGGTCTCGAGAGCACTTTCATCCTCCCCGAGACTGATGTCACCACCTTCCCGATCCCACTCTGGCTCTGATGTCTCCACCCCACTCTGCCCCTCATAGTGACACACCTCTCCTGACTTTGTGCCGACACTCACAACCCGAGCACATAGCTTCTGTCCCGTCTGTGCCTGTGCCGCGCCCGCGACATGCGAGGCTTACGGGTTTCGCCTCTCCGTCACGCGCATGCGTGCTGCCATTGCCGCGAGACGAGCATCTGCTGCAGCTTTTTGCTCCATCTCAGCCTGTTGCCTGGTCAACACCGCTGCTGTGATTTGGGAGCTTTCACCCTGTGCCTGCCAGGCGGCCGCTTCTGCGGCTGTGCAGGCTCTCATCATGGCAACGCGTCACAGGACCCTCGGGACGTACAACCGCTGTGCCCGCACCCCCTGCCTTCTCATTGGTTCCCTTCACCCTCATGGTCCTCCCTGCTCCTGCTGGCGCCGGGGGCTGCTGTAAGCTGCCTGCCGCCGCTGCTGTGAGAGACGGCTCCCCCTCTTCCCTGGGTTCTGCACTCCCATCTGCACCCTCCCCTCCCGGTGATAATTATCCCTGGCTGACCTGCGACTGACTGAGGGATCTCTGCATCAGAGGACCCTAAAGTTTCTGGGGGCTTAGGGGAATCTGAGGACCTGTGGGAACCCAGGGACCCTGGATATGATGGAAAATCGTCCCCTTGCTTTTCCATGGGAAGCAGTTCTGCTTCCCCTGGATCTGTGGTGAAGAGAGCTGCCCCGTGCTGCTGGCTGGGCAATTCTCCTCCCTGTGCTCCTGCAGGAGCCTGAGTTGTCTGGTGTAAAATGACAGACACTTTGCCGTGTTGTGAAAATTACTCTAGCATTATTCTCGCTGAAGGCAAAAGTTTTGCAGCATTCTTATCTCTTTTTGTGGCTAGGTAATGCAAATGCCTGTTGGTCTCTTGCCAGAAATTTGATTCAACCAAGAGATGCATCTCTGTGTGCGGGTAATTACACCGCACCCATAACAATAGGGCCTTTAGCTCTTTTGGAGCCCATCTCCACAGGATGTGTGGATGCCACCGCCTATAAGGCTGACAAAATTTGGATCTGCTCCTGGGAGTATTCCACCCCCCCTGCCATGTTCTTAATTTCGACTGTTCTTACCAAAAGCTGAATCAGCGCGAGGTCAGTCTGGAGATGATCCTGATTATTGTCCAGCAGATCACAGGCGAGAAATCCCAGGCGCGCTTCCAGTTTTTCTCCTCTCCGGGCTGCTGTTGAGATGATTTGTCTTGGTGAAGGTCGGGATGTTTTGTCTTGAGCTCTCTGGAGTCTCTCTCTTTGGAGTCTTTGGAGTGTGCCTGTTTCCTGGGTGGAGGTTGGAGGTTGTCTGGTAGATTGGCTTCTTGCCACAGCCCACCCTGGGACGCCAAGTGACGGGGCTCACCCCCAGATTGGGGTGACCCCGGGAGGTGGTAAAGTCACTCCTCCAACCCGGGCCTTCAAAAGAAAGACTCAGTAGTCTTCAGTCGTCCGGTTTCAAGGTAGTTTATTCCATGTTATCTCAAGGCACACACACTCCCTGACATTCTCTCTGACTCCTTCTCCCTCTGCGTCTCTCTCCATCTCCCTCTGTGTCTCTGTCTCTGTCTCTTTTCCGTCTCCCCCGCCCATGGGCTGGTGCCATTTTTTATATCACACATAACGTATTAAATGTTTATAGTTTTTCCCCGATGCCTATCACCTATATTGAACAGTGGCTTACTACTCTAAACCAATCTGAGTGCCAACATCACCAAGAACATGGAGGATAGGAAAGAGAAAGAAGGAGGACAGGGCACGCCCAAATCCCTCCATCTTAGAACTTCTGACCCCCATGTTCAAGGCCTAAAACCCCCCTGTACAGCACTCAAAAATCCTTCCTTTCACTTTGTGGCTACTTCTATTATAATATCTAAACTTTTGTGATTTCTTGTTCTTCTTGCAAGGTTGGTAAATTGTTCCATGGATCAAATTCAAAGCCACGGGGGTTTCCGTCTGCCTGCCAGGGTCTCAGATGCTTCTTACCTGGGCCTGGAACATCCAAGAGTGTCTGAGGGACACTTGGGTTCTGGCATCCCTGCACCCCAAAGCAGAGAATAAGGGGAGAAGGGAATCTGGGAGACCAAAAATCCCCGGCATCCCTAAACAGGGAGACCCAAGAGCAGGGAGGTTTTCACATTCATGGGACTTCCAGCAGCCTGGGGAGGGCAGGGACCGAGGAGCAGGGGGACCCTGAGTACAAGTGTGACCCCTAGCAGCTGGGACAGGGGGGAAGCCCGAACACCAAAGGGGAGGGACCAGGGACGGGGAACTCCTGGGAGGCTTTTCCAGGGCTGAATCTTGGTATTCGGGAGGTTTTATGGACCCTAGATGACCAGTGACTTCCAGAGATGGACTTGGGCAGAGGGACCTTCAAAGTCAACGTGCTCATCCTTTGTTTTCTCCAAACCTGGATTTCCCATTCCCAACACCTTGAAGGCTGCGAGGAAGAGGAAGATGCCCCGGGACACCCAGGCAGGTGAGGAGAAAGTCACTGCCCCTTTCCCTCTCTCTCCTGCTCCATCTCCCAACCCAGCATGGCCCCCGGCTGCAGGACAACCCCCCTCATGACACCGTCCTGCTGGGGACGCACTGGGGGGATCTCCTTCCTCTTCCCTCTGGCACGGAGGCAAATCCCATCCTCTCCTTGTCCTTCCTTCCCCAGACAAAGAGCTGACAATGGAGACCAGAGAGGACAAATTGCTGTGGCAGAACCTTGTGGAAGAGGCGGTTTTGAGCAGCTCCATGGCACAGGAACCCAACGGGGAGGAAAAGCCCTGGAGATGCTGCACGAGGAGGGGCTGCAAATGCAGATTGTGGAGATGTGAGGAGGAAAGACCCACTGTCCTGGTTTAGGGCAAATTTGGGAAAAAACCTACAGGAGGAGCCCTCCCAGACAGCAAACCCCCACAGCCCCTCCCCCCCACCTGGTTCGGGAAGAATTTCCTTGGAGAGAAGTGGAAAAAAGAACCTGTTTATTTAACAGACAGAAACACTCCCCGGCACAAAAACAACAGCACCAGATGACAAAAACTCTTTCACCTCTCTGAAGAGGTGACAAATTCAGAAAGTCTCTCCTGGGAGTGGTCATCCAGTTATCAGTCTCTGGCACTGGGGATGGCTGGTGCAGGTCACAAAATGCAGGCTCTCAGTGTTTCTTGGTGTTTCCCAGGTCCCAGTCCGGAGCGGGTTCTAATGGTATTCAGGAAAGGGAAAGAAAAAAAAACAAGGGCAAAGACACAAAACAGGAGCGAGAGCAAAGCGAAAGCAAGCCAGCAAACAAGCAAGCACACATATTGTGGCTTGGAGTCCCGGGGGTCCATCTGGCCCCCGGGGCAGCAGCTGCCGTAGGTGTCCTGGATAGCACTGTGCTGATGAGGCACAGCCTGTCTGGGCCCCCCGGCTGGCTCCGAGCTGCAGGCTACTTTAGCAAGCACTTGTGGAGTGATTTCAGCTCTAGTGATATCAGCTTTTAGTGATTTCAGCTCTGTGCTCGCAAAGTGCCTCAGCAGATGCAGGGATGGAGAGAGGTGAAAGCTGTGTGGAGTTCTGCGGAGATGTCTTTATTGGCAGCTTCTGCAAAGGGTTCCAGTGACAGCTCTTCCATCTGAACTGGACAAAGGTATGGCTTTATATAGGGTATTGAAGGAATTGACCTATCACTGGGGTCAAGGAGAATACGACCTATAGCCTTACAGAGAGATAACAGGGGTCTGAGTGCAGAAGAGGGGCAGTTCTGGTCCACTCATCATGACTCTGCATTTCTTATCTTAGGCTAGTGACCGCCATGGAGGCCTTGCAGGGCCTCTGACTGTTACACATGCAAGCCCTATCCTCTCTCCTAGACACAGACTGTGGGGGGAGCTGAGCCAGCTGATAACAAGACTAAACAAACCTTCACTTTTCGGAGCCAGTCCTGAAGGCACAGAACATAACATAAAGCATAAACAGAACACCATAACATCAGACTAGGACACCCACCCTGGGCTGGGAAAGCAGCCGGTGATGGAGCCAGAGCTTGGCGCTGCTGGTCCATGAGGAGATTCATGATGGGAAGAAGGCCCACAAGTGCTTGGAATGTGGGAAGAGCTTCAGGAGGAGCTCTGACCTGATCAAGCACCAGAGGACCCACAGAGGGGAGAGGCCCTATGAATGTGGGGAGTGTGGGAAGACCTTCAGGCAACGGGCTGCCCTGATTGGCCACCAAAAGATCCACACTGGGGAGAGATCCTATGCATGTGATAAATGCAGGAAGAGGTTTCAGACCAGCTCCAATCTCCTCCTGTTGGATTCACATGGAGGAGAGGCCTTTCTGCTGCCCTGACTGCGGGAAGGGATTCAAGGACAAATCCATCCTCCTCACCCACCGGCGTGTCCATACTGGGGAGAGGTCCTACGAGCGTGGGGCATTCCCCCACGTGTGGGAAGAGCTTCACTCAGAGTTACACACTGATCAGGCACCAGATGATCCACACTGGGGAACAGCCCTATAAGTGTGGGCATTGTGGGAGGGGCTTCAGCCGGAGCTCCAGCCTGATCCAGCACCAGAACATCCACACTGGGGAACGGCCAGACAAGTGTGGGGAATGTGGGAACAACTTCAGTCTGCATTCTGCCCTGATTGTCCACCAAAAGATCCACACTAGGGAGAGGCCCTATGAGTGTTCTGAGTGTGGGAAGAGGTTTCAGACCACCTCCCATCTCCTTGGACATCAGTGCATTCACATGGAGGAGAAGCCCTTCCACTGCCCCAACTGCGGGAAGGGATTCACGTTCAACTCCACCCTTGTCAGCCACTGGCACATCCACACCAGGGAGAGGCGCCACAAGTGTCCCCAGTGTGGGAAGAGCTTCTCACAGCGCTCTACCTTGACCCAACACCAACGGAACCACTGGTAAGGGAAGTCCTGCCAGTGCCCTGAGTGCAGGAAGAGCTTTGTGTGCGGCTCCAACTCCATCCCCCACTGGAGGACCCACGTTGGGCACAGCCCTGTTGACCCACATTCCCTGTGATCCATGTTAGGAAGCCACCTGGCTGGTTATCCTTTTGTTTTGGCCTTCATTTTCTTCTGATTAATCTTCATCCCTTCAAAGCAGCTAAAACAGGGTTCAAAAGAAAGAAATCGATCAAAGATGTCCAAAGTTTCACCATTTCACAGGGTTTTTAGGGGGAACTTTGGATTTGGGGACATCTTCTGGAGGATTTGTGCATTCTGGGGGGATTTTGGGCAGTGTTCTTCATCCCTTTGCACTCCAAAAGCCATCTGTCACCTCAAAACTACTCAAATCCCACTGAAAATAACTGAATTTGAACCCATAACAGCTCAATCCCACCTGAAAACAGCTTGCTCCCACCTCAAAAAAACTCAATCTTACACCAAACGTACTCAATTCCACAGCCGTCAGGGTGAGATGGTCTTGGCAGGAGACTGGGAGAAGTGGGATACCAATTTGGAAGAGTGGGATGAGTATTGTGTGGGGCTGGGTGGATGGGATGTATTTGATAGTAAATCAAACTTTCAGAGTTCGTGATTTCTGTCCCATTTATTTTCAGTCGCAGTTCTGTTTTCAGTGTGCCACCTTCTCAGATGATTGTCTTTGTGCCTTTCTCTCCTGCCTCTCTTTGCCTGCTCTGTTTCTCTCTCCGTGTCTCCCATGAGCCAGGGCAGCTGCTACCAAAGACCCTCCCCCAATTTAATTCCCAATGCAGGAGCTGCAACAACCATGGGTGAAGTTAGGAAGGCAGGCAGTGAAATGTCACTGTAGTATCTTGCTGCACTTGGCTTTTGGCCCCTTCTTAAGAGCTTTGCCTTCAAGGGCAGGAATAACTTTTCCTCTCTGGCAACTGGAATTCCAGACCCTTGGAGTGTGTGCCATGCAGGACCACGCAGACTGGGATCATGTGGACTGGGATCCTATGGACTGGGATCCTACAGACTGGGATTCTACAGACTGGGACTGCACAGACTGGGACCATATGGATCAGGACCATACAGACTGGGATCATGTGGACCAGGATGGCTGCACTGGAACAATGTGAACCGAGGCGGTCCCATGTTGCCCAGGGCCTTCCCAGTCACTCCTAGTCCCTCCCATTCCCAGTCCCGATCTAGGGTGCGGCCAATGCTCCCCAGAGTGAAGTCGGAAGTCCCGGAGCGATCCAGGCACAGGTCCCAGTGCTGGTCTCGGAGTGATCCTGGAGCAATCCTTGTCACAGTGCCAACCTCGGTTTCAGTCTCAGTCCCAGAGTACCCCCAATACCAATCTCCGTACATCCACTCAATGTTGTGTTCTCTAGCCCAGGTGTTGATAAGGCCATTTGCCACTTTCTGCCAGAGCTTAGGCTAGCTCTTTGGTGCAGTAGCGAGGGTGGGGAACTGACCTGCTGGGCTAGTGCCAAGGGCAGAACCGTAGAGGTCACTGCTTTACAGAGGTACTCCGAGACAACGTGGCAGGGACCGGGTGAAGAAGGCAGAGGAGACTCTCTTGTGGTGAAGTTCCAAGCCCTTTCTTGAGGTGGAAGAAATACAGGAAGAACCAAGGTTGAAGGGATCACAGGCAGAGAGAGCCCCGAGCACCTCTGTGCACGGGATTCTAAAGTCTCAAAAACCAGGGGATGGACACCACTAACAAGCCAATAGGGAAACACTTAAGGCATGGTTTTGGGATGACAACTCATCAGGGTAAGGGGAGGAGAGAGGGCTCAGTTGGGGACTGGTTCAGAGGGTGAGTGACAGGGAAGGTTCTAGAACAAGGGGCAGGGTTACTTTGACAGGCAGGGTAGAAGAGGCAGGGCGGCCTTGATAGGCAGGGAAGAGTCTGGAAAAAAGGGAGGGGATATTTTGAGGAACAGCTGGAAGGGAAGGCACAACTTAGGGAAGTCCAACTGGAAAACATGGGGGTTAACAAAATCTACCATTGAACAACTAACTTAGTAAAACTTCATGAAATCAACATGGACCACAACAGCCATTCTTGAAATGAGTCCCGTTGTTTGAGTCAATCTTCTCAGGGGTACCATGCCTCCACAGGACTTGCTTTTCCATGCCCAGGATGGAGTTCCGGCCAGTGGTGTGAGGCACGGGGTAGGTCTTCAAGCATCCAGTGGTGGCTTCTACCACTGTGAGCATGTAGCGCTTGCCTTGGCGTATCTGAGGCAGTGTGATATAGTCAATCTGCCAGGCCTCCCCATACTTCTATTTGGACTACAGCTCACCATACCAGAGGGGCTTTACCCGCTTGGCCTCCTTGATCCACAGCACACACCTCACAGGCATGGATAACTTGATCTGAGAAACAGTCCTCGCTTTTTACAATTTTTGAAAGGTTTATTAAACATTGACAAAAATGACAACAAAGGACTGAATAAGGAAAATCACAGCTCTGTGAGCCCCCTCCATCACTACTAGACATGTGGCTCCTCTACAAAATGGATGCTCTGCCTTTTCTATCTTTAGCTATTATGAAAGTTTTGTCAGTCAACTCTGTCTCTGCCATCCATTGATGGAGATGACTTTTTACATCTCGACTGGAGGCCAGGTGTTTTGCCGCACCTCCTGGTACACAAGCCAGCGTCCTCTAAATGTCTTCACTATTACAGCTATTACAAAGTGGGGAGGGAAAGAGGACTATGGAATGACATATTACAATAACATTACTATACATCTATATAATATCAATCTCTTATGATATTATAAGACAGAGCCATATTATAATGGTGAGAGCCAACATGACTTATCTGTAACACTGAGAAATACTGTCCATGGTTAAATCCACCTCTCGGTCTCGTGCCCACCTTATAGGTGAGGAAACACCAACCAGAGAAAGAACTAGAAATTTTAAAAAAGTGATAAGTCAGTAACATGAAGGTGAGTAAAGAGTGATGTGAACAAATTGGAAATGAAACATTAAAACATTAGATCAAATAGTAAACATAATGTATAAACAGAAAAGCTGATCTTCTGCTTTAATTGTTTTTATTTCATTTTGAAAATACATTAATGATGTCATTAGAGATCATTCATTTTTTTATGGATCTGGCATGTAAAAACATAGATTTAGCTCTGAGCGACTGGAAAACAAAGGTTTTGTTAATCACCTAGTATATTAATAAGAAGAAACAAAGGCACACCTTAAGTTAAGGTGTACTAAATAACTATAACTCCTATGTAAGAGAAAAAAATCAAAATTACCCTCTAGAAAAATTCTAAACCAATTAGGTATCGACTGACCTCAAGCAATACCACTTCCTTAGCTGGACTGAAAAAAACCTATTGCATTTCTTGTTTTCTTTTTTTTTTCTTTTTTTTTTTTTTTTTTTTTCTTTCCCTGAATCTGCCAAGTATTTTGAAAGCTTTGCAGCCATCGTGAGCATACTGAAACCTTCACACAATGTCAGGCAACTCCTTGCATTTTTCCAGCCTCCTAAAGAGTTAGCTTTTGATTCTTGGGTTGTTTTTAATTTGTAAATTCTTTCCTGCTCTGCTCTGTGGGTTCCTGTTCCTGGAATAACTGGCTTGCCCTCTACCTCCTTCTCAGTGATTTATTTGTCTTTTTTTCTGTGCTATAGCATTTGTATTTGTATTCGGGCAATTCTAAGATCACCAGTTGCAAAATTAAGATTTCAATTCCCTGTAAAATATCTAAAATGTGCACATTTCTAAATACATAAATCACTAAAAATATTATGGGGATTTGGAAAAGAAAGTCAAGGGCTAAAGAAGACTACAAAGTTGCAATATTCTTTGGCTAGAATTGTATTGGTGGTAACCTTCCAAAAAATTAAATACAATAAAATGTATTTAATAGATTGATATATATAATGTATTTAATATATTATAAATTCTATAGCAGACTATATAATTTTTTTTTAATCACATTTTGAGCAAACCCTCAGGATGGCTACATGCCTTCATGGTCACTATTTTCCTCAGAAATGTAAAGGGTAGTTCTAAGGAAGGTACCTAAACATAAGGAAACAAAAGCAAGTGTAATTCATATTGCCTGTCAGCACAGGTGTTTGCAAGACAAACAGTGCTTTGTACATGAAAGGGATCATGCCAAATATTGCCTGAATTTTTCTATTCACAATTCCTTTAGATTTGTCTGAATATCTTACCAACATGTTCTAAAATGCCAAGTGTTAGCATTCCTGATTGGATTGTAAGCACTTCAAAACTTTGATTTAGAACTTCTTGTAATGATGACTGACCACTGGATTTGCTCTACTTTTGAAGTACTTTTCTTTTGAGACTTAATCATATCCTGATGAAAATAGAAATTCAATGAGTCATGGAGAGATTAAAATTTATAAAGCTTTAGGAAAAAACCTTTACTTTCTCTTGTAGAGCTGAAGAACAGAAAAAAACCCCAGCTAAATAAGTTACCCTCTCTAAGTTACATACCACTTCTGAATATGCATAGTCATGAATGCATTCTTGTTGCTTCAGCACAGTTCAGTCTGTAAAGGATGACACTGAAGTGCAGCTTTGCGTTGTTTTTCCCTGGTCCCGGGCAGCCTGGAGAGCCCGGCAAAGGCGCTGCTTCTTGGCAGGACTGTGGTGCTGCTTGTCCCAGGTGCTGCTGCGTTCCGCGCACCGGGGTGGGGTTAGCCATGTTCTGCTGTCGGCAAGAAGGGTGAGACAAAGAGGGAAGGAATGTCCAGTCCATCCATGTGGCTAGCTGGAGAGATTTTATTGTTGTGTAGAGCTGCGGCGGAGAAGCGTGGCTCGCTCCCCAGTGCCACGTGGACAAAATGGCGCTGGGACTGGGGGCGCGTGGGATTTTACAGGAGGTGGGCCAAGCAGGGCAGAAGCCCTCCCGCCCAATGGGGACAGGCACCATGGCAGTGACGTGGACCACGGCGACCAATGGGGACGTGACAGGGGCGGACACAGGGCTCTGGGAGGAACGGGGACGCGGCGATGGGGTAACTGACAAGGAAGTTTCAGGAAACAACAGGGGTGGTTACTGGAGTGATGTGGGGAAGCTCCACTGGCAGGCAGCCTGGAGCGAACCATCACAGGGGGAACAGGGGGGTACAAAGGGGTACACTGAACCAGCTAACTTAACATTAAAAAAACCCTAATCTGAACGCAACCCGGGATGCAATACTGCAGTATGTCGTAAACTTCAGGATACAAACTGTAGATACAAACATTACGAAACCTTTCCTTGGCTAGTAGCAGCTCCTTAGGAATGGCGCCACTGGATTGATAGGTATGCAGTAGAAAATCCAACAGGTCTAATTTCTGCTCTTTCTTGCCATAGTAAACACTGAAAAGTATTTAATCCGTTTCTCATTTAGTAGACAGGAAAATTTACCTAATGTAAATAAAGCAAACAAACCCACATTTTTAACAACATGCTGAAGCATTAGCATTGGGGCTTTCTGTCATTCTACAAAAGTCTTCTGTAAAAAGCATCCTAAATAACCTACAATATTCCCACACTCCATCTCCTACATATTTTTAAGTAAATTTATAAGGTCTGTACATTTTAATCTGTTATAAAGACCCCAAATTAAAGTAAATATTACTTGGAGATTTGTTTCAAAACTGAACAGGCTTTACAATAAAAAAATATAATTTCAAAATGATATTAAAATAGGTTCTGTTTTAGATAAGATACTTTTTTAGAAACATAGAATCTCATAGCATCTGTTGAATTTTTCACATTTCATCTAAGGAATGATGTGTTGATATTTCTGCACTTCAATAAATCTTTTTGGTCAATGGTGTTTAGGTCACTTGTAAACAATGACCCTAGGATTCAACATGACACAGCACTTTTACTGAGTAAAGAATAACAAGTTGTGAGTACAGTTTCAAGTCAGAGTTTAAATACTGCCTTTTCTTTTTGTTCACATTAAAATAAACAGACTTGTACAGGTTTTCACAGTAGCTGAGGGCGTGGATCCTGAAGTCATGTGAACATGTCTAGTTTGTTATTCTACACGTCACTACAAGTGACAGAAATAAGGGACTCTCACTTCCAAGAAGGGTGGTAGGAGTGGATTAACATCAGGAAGAAAAAGGTGGCACAGGGAGAGTCTGCTGCCATTTTGTTCGTCTCACAGATCAGGTGGCACTGGGTAGGTCCTTTGGTGAGTATGTTTTGGAAGTAAATTGCCTTCTTTTGCACTTTTATTGTTACTATTGTTGCAGTTTCTGTTTGTTTTCTTACCTCATTGCTGTTTTCAGTAAATTGTTTGTATCAGCTTGTGATCTCTGCCTTCTTTTGTCTCTCACTGAAGGGGCTGGGGGAAAAGAGGAATGCGCGGTTTTCCTTTTAATGGGAGCACTAAGTTAGGGAATTCCATTTCTAAACCACTGCATATATACAAACTATTATGACCTTAAACCATTATTCTTTTCATGGTAGCTAGATTGGCATAAGCCTTTTCTCTCTCACAGTGTATTCTTCCTCCATTTTCCTTCCTTTGCTCCTTTCCTTTTAAGTATTGTTTTTCTTTCTCCAGTGAAATACTTTTTCTTTCTCCTCTTTCAAAACATCATTGCAAGCCTCTTACAAATAGGGAACTGCAGAGAGGTAGTTCTTTTCTCCTGTGCCTTGTCACTACAAGATGAAGTGGTTTCAGTAGTTGAGATGGTACAAAAAGTGGGTGGGAGTCAGATTCCTCTTATTCTCCTTTTTCTTTTTCCTAGTGTGATAACCCCATCTGGCAAACAGAATCAGCTTCATTTGTGTAACTTCTGAAGAGGCTGAAAGCCTCAATAAACCCAAAGCTAGCACTAGATGGCTATTGCAGAGATCAAGTATATTCTAAAGAAAAATATGAAGTCATTGAAGACACTTATTAATTTACATTTTGAAAACCAAAAGGAATAAGATGAACAGGAATTAGAGTAGACTGGGCAAGAACCAGATTTTCCATTTCACAAAATTTTCCATGTTTTTATGTCTTTATTTGTTTCAGATCAAACAAGAAAACTATTTTTAAAAGTCCTCCAAAGCAAGTTAAATCCCAAAAATGTCCATAAAATCAACACATTTTGGTCATATTGAAACTTTTAATTCAATTTTTATGATTTTAAATTAATTTTAGACCTACACAGAAAGCCTTCAGTTTTTGAAATATGTTTAACTGAAAAAAAAACCCCAAAGCATATCCTGTTTACAAAATGATGAAAATTACATTATTTGTGCAAGAAAAATTTGAAATATTTTGGATCATGTCTATCCTGATATGTTATAAACAGCTATTTCTGTCAGTAGAACTTAAAAGATCTTCAGCTGATTTTTTTGTAATTCAGTATACAAAGATGTATTTTTCCCACCTGGATTGAGTCACTTAAAAAAACATTTTGCATGTAGCAGTGTTGGAACATATGCTTTAATAATGAAGTGCTGCACCTTTCCTTAAGTCGATGTAAGTAGAAGTGACTGACATATGATAGACTACTAGTTACTAAGGCAAAAAGAAGGCTTCCCTTTAACATCCTCATCATTACACGGCTTTCTTTTCCCTTCCACATCTCAGTTGCCATGGTATCTGATTTCATTAACATAGGAATAACCATATGTGTCAAATCATATGTTCCATTTTTCAAATGAAAAATTGGCCAAGATTAATAGCAAAAAATACATTTGTGGTTAAGTACATAAATTTAGAAGTTAAATGTCAGGATAAGCAATAACATTTCAGTTTCTGGCATTTCTTTTTTTCTTTTTTTTATTTGCTTTTAACTGTGTTGCAAACTGTGACATCAAAATGGCTGCATCCTTGGAGTGTATGCTTATGACAAAAGCTAAAATAAAGAAATAAGAATGTCAATGAAGAAATAAATCTGATCAATCTGTCAACCAATTCATTAGTCTTATGTACTGTGGGACCTCAGGTGTGCTTCTCAGTTCCTGAAATGGGCATATGTCTTACCTGTGACCTAATTGCTTTAGAAGTTAAGATTAAGGTGCATGAGCCTTCCCTTCTTTATCATATCTGAGTTTCCATGGGAGTAAATTCAAGATGTGCACACCAGAAATCACACATGCCCTGCTTCAACAAGTTCTCTGATCTGAATTATCTGGGGCACAGGATGGGCAAGCATGACTGACAAAACCTGTCACATACTTATTGATTGTTATGGCTTAAATGTGATTGGTATATTCTGCCAAACTCACTACCAAACTATATCCAAATTTGAAAAGAAAGGGAACACTCTGGCTTCTTCACATAGTAATTTCTGCATTATGCCTGTTAGGCATAATTTGTAGTAAGGTTACCTTGCTATGTGAGGATTATTACTGAATAACTTTCAGTTTTTTACCTTGAGAGTAAAATGACATTTGCCTGTCACGGGAGAGCTGCTTAGCTCAAGATGTTGCAAAATACATTGCTCCATCTACCCCATGTGCTCAGTTCCAAAGCATCTAATTCACTTAATCCTAATCTTGTATAATGACTTCAGAAACACTTCAACAGAGGTAAGGATTAGAAATCTTTATGTACAGTATTCTAAGTGAAGGACACCTAAACAAGAAGGTTTGGCAGAGGGGAATACCTTTTTGAGAACACAACAAGTAACAAGTTTTGACATATAGTTTGCTTCCTTATGGATTTTCTCTGGCAAGAGAAACAAACTAGAACTGAGTCCTTCAAATCCAAGCTGGAATTTTGAAAAACAAAAGGACATGAAAGATTTCTTTATATCCTTCATTATTTTTTTAGGTTTTATTTTTGGAAATACTAAACATCTACTCTGCTAGCATTTTGTTTCATCCACTGAGTTTTTAAAGTATCATCCTTAAAATTGGTATGTTAATCTGGTTAACTCTTGGCTACCCAAATGATTCTGTGAATACTCACACTTATAAAATATGCTGATAAATTGGGGTACTGCATGCCAAATTTCAGCCCACAGGAAACCCTCTGTTGAACCTTAACAGCAGATTACAGTGATGTAGTTATGCCTGGAACAGTACTATGAATGTTGACAATATACTCTACTTGGAGGTTGTTTCAGCCTGAAGTCTTTCATGCATGATGGTACAAGTTTCTGCATGCAGAAGTCCCAAGGAATCTTACTGGAAGAGATTACAGTACTGAAATTATGGCACGTGGCGGGACGGTTCCTCGGGGATGAAGAAAACGTGGTTGTTATATTTTACTGAAATACAGTGAACATATTGTATTACATTACCCTATATAGAAGAAAACCTTCAGTACTGAATTATTTGTTATTTTTGGGATGGAGGGAGGAGGAGGGAGACAGTTGGGCAGGGGACTAGGCAAAGACAAATGTACAGTTGCCAACTCATATGGAATCACAACATTGTTGGCAAAACGAAACATCACGCAAACTGCAGTATGAGTTTCATTTAGAATTTTTATAAGGTATTGTGTCAGTTTTCCACTGGTTTTTGGTAGGAGGGGAGCCACAGATGGCTTCTGTGAGAAGCTGCTAGAAGGTTTCACCATGTCTGGAAGAGCCAATCCCTGATGGCTCTGAAGATGGACATACTGCTGGCCAAAACTGGGCCAGTTAGGGAGATTGGTAACACCTCTCTGATAACATATTTAAGAAGAAAATAAAAACAAAGTGCACAGGCTTTCTCTTCTAGTCAGAGAAGAGAAGGAGGTGAGAACATGTGAGGGGAAACAACATGGCGACAACAAGGTCTGTGGAGAAGGAGGGGGAGGAGGTGCTCCAGGCGTGGGAGCCAAGATTCCTCTGCAGGCCTTGGTGAGACCATGGTGAAGCAGCTGTGCCCCTGCAGCCCATGGGGATCCATGGCGGGGGGAATGCAAAGATCCACCCACAGCCTGTAGGTGACGTGGCCATGCTAGAGCAGGTGGATGTCTGGAGGAGGCTGTGATCCAGTGGGAGACTCAGTGGAGAGAGGGGCCCTGCTTCCAGGCTGGAGCAGCCTACACTTGGAGGACTGCACCCTCTGGAAAGAGACCCACATCGAAACAGTTTTAAGAGGACTGTGTGCCTGTGGGAGAGACTCACATTGCAGCAGTTCTGGCAGGACTGCTGCTTGTGATAGTGGATACATTTTGGAGAAGTTCATGGAGAACTGTCTCCTATGGGAAGGGACCCCACAGTGCAGCAGGCTAAAGACTCCTCTCCCTGAGCAGTGGAAGAAAATCTTCAGGTGACAAACCTGAACAGTCCTTGTCTCCCAGTGCTGTCAGTGGGAAGGAAGGAGGGGCTGGGGAGAAAAAAGGTGTTTTAAGGGCTTATTTTACTTCACATTATCCTCCTCTGATTCTGTTAGTAATGAATTCACTTTGTACCTTTAAATTTTGCCCTTGGAGTGTTTTTTCCTGATCCTTATCTCAGCTCATGACCCCTTCATTAATTTTTTTTCTCCCCTCTGCCCAACTATGGCAGGGGAAGATGAGTGAGTGGCCTTCATGGGTGCCTGGCATTTGGCCAGTGTCAATCCATAACAGGTACTCACTAAGCTGAAAAAAAAGAAAGCACAAAAATCAAGCCTTGTCTTGTTTTTCAAAATTTCTCCCTTCACTTGTTTTGTATCACAAGTACTTTTTTACTTTTAGCAGACTCACAATAATATCCTTAATTCTCTTCATTAAAATTATTTTAAAATTTTCTGGGTGTTATTCAGTGTTCATTTTTATTAAACCAATAACTCTGGCTGTTTTCAAACCATGATGCCTTCAGTCCCATCTGTTCTAGTCTTACTTTTAAGCCTCTGATTTTCATACATGATGATTTAGTTTGGGCTGGACCCCAGGCTGGGAGGTTTTTGAAATAAATCAACTGGTCTAATTAAAGGTTAAACTACTAGGGGATGGCTGAAATAGTCAACTGCATCAGGTTTTGTTTCCTAATCAAGGTAGAAGATCATTTGCAGATTTGCTGTGACATTTTTTTATATAAAAAGGGAAAAAATTACAAATGCTCCTGCCTCTTTCAGAACATTCCCTTAAACTCTTCCTTGTGTAATATTGACTAAACAAAACTGTCTTAGTAATTATTAGGGCATCTGTTGTGCCATGATCCTATCATATTGACTTTTTCTGGAAAAGAGAAAGTTCCACTTTTGGATTATCTGTCTGCAGCCAGGTTGAAGAATGTTTAGAAGTTTAGAAGGTCTGTGCATCTCTGGAGATTGGATTACTGTTTTGAAATTTCTTCTTCCCCTAGTGAGATGCATCTGATAGTCCAAAGAAGTCAGAATTAGACTGAAAGGACATACAACCTAGGGATATAAATTTAAATTAATAGACATTTTTATGACTGACTACAGGTTTTCGATAATGCAAACATGTTTCTCAGCCACAAAAGACAAGACTTCCGGCTCACACTTCTTGCATGGAAAAAAAAACCTTTCCCTCTCCATGAACCTGTCAAGTAATCTATTTTGAACTTTACATCAGCATGGTCTGAAGTCTTCCCATAAGTGTTAAGATTCTGAATGGCTTAGGGAAGGAGAAGGAAACACTGTAATTTAGTAGATGGGCAAATGATACCTCCTGTGGTGGGTTGCAGTCTAAATTGCTAACCTACTCCCAAAGGAATAAAACCAGTACTTCTTACAAATTAAGTTTAACAAAACAGTCCAATATTGTTGAAAGCAAGGTTTAACTGCCAAAAATCTGTACTGTGATGTTTTGGAACTTCACCTCATAGCTCACCTTGTTGGCAGTCATAGTCAGTCTGGGTCCAGGTTAGGTAATGGCATCTCAGCTAACATTTTCCTGGGACACTCTTAGTGCTCCAAGCATTTCCTGAAATATGCTTCAAGCTCTCACTGGTGATGGATAAATAAAGCTTAATAAAGTCCAGAATACTACCAGAAAACATCTTGAATTGGTGCTTAGTATCTCCATTGCAAAGCTGCTGGCTTTTTTTGCGTCTGCCAGACATGACATCAAGATAAACAATGGCTAACCCAGCAGGCGAAGAATAAAGAGTTGTTTACCCTTTTTCTGGTCTGGCCTCACTTCCAAATTTGTTCAAGGTCTCCTCATGTTCCAACCTGGAGAATGACAAAAGGGAGGAAGACTCTGCTGCAGAAAAGGCCTGGGCACCAAAGTTTCACTGCCTTCTGCTTTGATACGGACTCCATATTTGAGAAGCAGGGCAAAGCTCTTGTTTGGATATCTGCTTTTGTGGTTTAGCTGGGTTGGAGATGGATGAAGCTCGTAAACCCCTGGGCCAACTCTTTTGTCACTTAAAGAACGAAGTTAAGATGCACTGTAGCACACTCTATAAAAGGAGGGAACTCATTTTCCAGATGAGTCAGTAAGGACCAAACTATTAGTTAGAAAAGTACTTAAATCCACCACTTGTAATGGAGAACTTCCAGAAGTTCTAGGATCTATCTGAAGGTGCTATTCCAAAAACCTGGACTGATAGTTCCCCATTTTCTTCATCTTCTCCAAATAATTTAAGTCTGTGCTGCTTATAGGAGAGTCCTTTTTGAGTTTTATGGATATTTGATATTCGTGCTGAGATACCTTTTCCTTCTTGCACATGATAGAGGAAATTTATATATACAGCATGGATTTCTATGCATGACTCTCTCCAGTGGACTGATTGCTTTGCAGAAGTGATATGGGAGATGATACATTTCTGTCTTTCTATCATAGCCAACTTTTTTTACCTGTTTGTCCTCATTTTATGGTATGCTGCATTGCTGCGTTCAACACTGAACAGGGAAATGGCCCACCTATCTGTTTTGCAACTACTGACCTTCCTCAGCTGTACATTTTCAAACTGTCCTGAATTTATTTCTATGTTATCTTCAGTGTTATACTAAGAAACAGCACTTGAGCTGCTCTTATAACTCAACCCACATACTTTTCTATGTTAGCATTCCTTTTAGATAACTTATGAAAGTTGTGATTGAATCACACCACTAAGTATAACTTTCTGGTTATAAATCTCTATAATTGTTATTTTTCTTGTTTGCCCTATCTCTACTGTTACTCTTATCAGCTAGAATATGGAATTCTTTATTCAGATCAGTGTTTATGGGATCAGCACCTAAACCAATATATAGTACCTGATAAATATATTCTAAAATGGCAGTCTCCACCAAAACAGCTAATAAGTAAAATGATTTCAAGTTGCTTTATATACTTCCCAGCTGTTTTCTCCCCCCAAATAAATAAGTAATTCAAACTTGCCTTTTTCACTGTTATTATTACACAGAGGGATAAAATCTAATTGCTTTTGAAATTAATTAGGGAGAAAATTATAAATTGCACAGTACAACAAACAGTGATGAATTTAAAATAATTTTGGTACTATAAAATAAGTCATGCCTCTAATAAGAAAGATTTCTTCTGCAAGATAAAATTACACTGTTCTTTTGGATTAGAAAAGATATTAATGATATATTATATATTTGAAGCTTAAATTAAATAAGTGTTTTATAAGGTAGTAGTGATAAATATACAACCACAACACATATAGATAATACCATGAAAGATATTTCCAAGTATCAAATAAATAGTCTGATTTATAATAAAGCCCCATATTCAATTTTTTAAAAATGAATCCTCTTCATCTTGGATCCAGGTACATATATTGGACAAAATATATGAATGGTTATGGAAGATATTTAACAGTTTCCAGACAAAGCTCTTTATGCATATAAAGGGAAAAAAATTAAGACATGATTTAAGGTTTCCTTTAACAAGGCATGTTTTTTGTTTATTGGTTTGTGGGGTGTTTTTAACTCTGTAATGTAAAATAAGAAGTCAGAACCTGAAAGCCTGACATTTGGTTGTTTTGTTTCAAGCCTTTCCATTCCTTCATGTTCCACAGAGAGAAGAAAAATGTATAATCTTTGTCTTCCTGAAGCCTTTCTGTAATCATAGCAATCTTTTTAGATATTTTAGACTCATTGTTGTAATCTGGAAATTTATACTGCAAATGAAATGAGTTATAAACCATGTCAATTTACTAAACTAAAAGGCAAAATTGTTATTTATTTATGGATATATAATTTTTAACACCCTGACCAATAGAAAAAGAATTCTCAACTTTTTGTTCACAACACTTTTATGCTTCTTAATTAGCTATCAGTGTGAAGCATACTGTCAAGTACATATAAATTAGAGTATATTTACTTCAGCTGACAGAAAACTTGACATGGTAAAGGAGTATTTGGGGAATAGTGCAGTACAAGGTAACCTTCCAGCAGAGGTTGACTGTGCCATTATGTGCAAAAGTTTCCTTTTCCATGAAGTTAAAGTGGAAAATTAAATTAATATAAAGAAAGGGAGATAACAAAAGTGATCTGCGTGGAGATAATCTAAAATAGATTTAGAATTAATTCAAATTTTCTTCCAGGAAAGGCAATGAAATCTTATGCTTTTAATGAGGATCAATAGGGCAAGCTTTAGTCCATTTTCCTGCACTTTGTGCCATCCCATTGGCTTTTATTGTTTTCACCTGCTTTTGGAAGTTTCTCTCTCTTTTTTTTTTTTTTTTTTAGCATTTCATTTCTTTCATTTCTTCTTCTGTTTCTTTGTTTACCTTTCTTCCCTGATTTTGATATTTCAATGGGAATAATTTTGGCAAGTTTTGGTTCATTTTGCTGCACGTCCTTTCATCTCAGTACATTTGCTTATAGTCCCTCCATTTGCAAATTTTATGGTTGTTTTCAATTGCATTTTATTTGTTCATCTCTTCTTTCCAGAGTGTTTGCAGCATTTGGTTCTCTGATTTAAAGTTTTTTTCAGGAGGAGCTTTGATTCTTCCTTATGTATTTCGTAGTACAGAATTACTTTTATGAAATGCTGAGAGAGCTGATGTGGAAATGGGATCTAATACTGGTCCTCATGTGCAAAAAAAAGGTCATTCTCTGCTGCTTTTTTTAAAAGGACTTGTTCTATGTATTAAAGGGGTTTTATTCCCATCTTCTAATAATTATGTATTACTTATTACTTATATCCTAGTGTACATTGCACAGGGTTGGTTCCAGATGATCAGAATTGGATGTGAAGACATAGGTAGACATAGTTTTATTGCTTCAATGTTTTTTTAAATCTTATTGAGCCACTAACTAGTTTGTTCTTCTGATTAATTCCAGCTGAGCTTGTTATCAATACAGAATCTGAAAGTACCATTTTCAAGTTGAGAATTAGGAATGTGGGGATGTCCTTATTACGGTTCAATTTCAAGACTGAATATTGAAGAACTACATTTTTGAAGTTAAATATAAAAACTGTATTTCTAAGTTCAGCTGAAGAATATAGATCAGGAAATCACACTGGTATAGGGTAAATAGAACACACACTGTGTTTTACTTCTAAACTGTAATCTCTAATATTCATGAGTTGTGTCTGGTGTATAAGAAGTATTCCAAACCAAGCATGTCAAGTATACAATTATGTACATCGACTGAAAAATTGTAGCAGCACTAAGACTGTTTTATATGGCATAGAATTAATTTAGCATGAATTGAGTGTGCAGAATCAGAAAATAGCGTTATAATATATTTTAAGAAGCTGGTGGTAAGGTGTTTTTTCATTCCACTAAAGAGAACAGAAGTCCTTTAAGAACTTTTGCAAATCTGGGGACAATTGTCTCTGCTTACTCTTTCATACAAAATAGTTCAGAAGGCAGTATGTCAGCACTGCAAATGGTCGTGGTGTTATCTACAGAGAAGTAAAACATGTCCAAAGCTGCAGAAGAATACTGACCACCAGTTGCCGTTGATGCAGGGGATGTCTCTAGAGCTTGAACTGGAGCTTCATCCAGTGTCATGGTACAGTCATTTTATGCTCCAGAGGATCATACAATTCCTGGTCAGTACCTGGTGAAGAAATTCCCATTCTGCACCATCTGAAACAAAGGGAGAGAACGATAGTTAAGAGCTGCAGCAAAGGTTACATCTGAGGCTTGTGTGACCAAGGTTGCCAATATTCCCTTTTCAAGGTGTATTTTGCATCTGAATCTTTTACAAAAAAATTGTGACTATTTTGGGATTTTATATGTGGGACTAAATACATGTCACCTTCTTATGAACAGCAGTATGCAAAAAAGGAGGACAGCTACTAAAAAGTAGATTAATTCCTTAATGGAGCTTACACTCATTTAAAAATACATATATCTGGAGCTGTTCACTAGGATTTTCTGGAAATGTTTGAGTTTTGACAGCAAAGATAGTTAAAATAATTTACATTTTTTATTTTTTGTGAAATATTTGCATTAGAAAGCATTTTGTGAACATATATGGTTAGCACTTCCATGGTTTTGTGCGAATAAAAGATGATCTTTGGACGACTCAGTCTGATCCATGAAGCTGTGGTATGTTTTAGCACAAAATAAATCTGAGATTTTGTTCAAGTTCCTACTCATCCAAATGCAACTCAAAGCAATATTTTAAAGTTTGAGAAATAATTTTTAGTTCATCACATGAAAACTACTTATAATTAAATATATTGAATTAACAAGACAAAAAAAGAGCCCATGTTTGGAAAAAAAATTGGAATGATGACGTACATTGAGGGAGAAAATACTGAAGTTAGCCAATGCTAATTTTAAAGAAAAGAATTGCATTCTTTTTTTCATACACCTGGCTTATTATAAAAAAGTGTATATTTGTATTTTTCTACCCATCATGCAAATATTAACTTGGCAAAAATTGATCTCTGTTGGATGGGATATTTGCACTGTAGTAGAAAAATATATCTTGGTGGGGAGGATGTCAGGTATGATTAAGAAAAAACAATGGGCTTATGCTTTCCCTTAGTGAATTTATTATAGTAGAGTTGGTAAATATCAGAACTTGTTTAGGTAAAGGCTTATTTTCTATGTTCAGAACTGTATTGGTAAGGATTTTTTTGTAGCTAATTTTAACTCATCTTTCTAAATGTGGAAGAATCAGAATTTCCTCATTATCAATATTTTTTTAAAAGTAAATAAATACCCTGAATATGCCTTACTGTAGCTGTAATTTTGTAACTCCTTTTGTCACATCTTCAATACTTTTGGGTTACTTTTCCTCTCTGTGGATTTAGAGGCCATTATTACAATCACATGCCATGAATATTTAGGCTATTTCTTAAATCACCTTGGAAATACCCATGAGTGTTTCATCTCAGCTTTGTATGACCCTGGTTTCCACAGTGCAGCTCCCTCCTTTCATGGCTGTCATCCAGCTCTTATCTTAACCTACAGGCAGGCTGCAGGTGGGGCCAGAGGCACTGTAGAGGTGTCCTGCAGTCCAGGCCAGACCCAGCCCTAAGAGAAGACCCACAGAACACCAAGATTAATTTTCACAAAATAAACATTTTGACTGTATCAGAGGTATGAAGAACCCCTTAATCTCTCAGGAAGGAAAATTACATTTAGTTATCTAGGTGCCTGTTGGAAATTAGGAAAAATCAAACCTTGATAGTTAAGCCACCCACCTCACTAGCTATTCTTCATTTAAAAGTCCTTTAGAAACACATGTTGACTGTGTTTTGCCCCAACAGAGTCCATGAAGACATAGAATGCTGGATCATGGACACTTGTCCACCAGGACCTCCAGGTCCTTCTCTGCAAAGCAGTTGTCCTGCAGGTCAGCCCCCAGCCTGGGGTTATTTAGTACAATTGAAGGATTTCTGTGAGAAATACCTGATATAAGGTCAAAGAGCCCAAGTAGTGAAGATATCGGAAAATCTACTATACATAAGATTTCTAAACATCTCCTCATAAGATTTCCCATACTGTATTGTTTTAAAACCAGGTATATGCATAATAAATATAATTAAGAATAAAATTTCTCAGGCATATTTTCAAATTAGTCTGATTAATAATTTTTGAGAAAAATAAGTGACTTTCAAAATTCAGGCATGTATGCAGGTAGAAAATAAGACTACTCTCTCACATATGCATGGTAAAAATATGATATTCATGAGTTACTGAGTTCAAAAGCACCACCATTTTCAATAATAGGGTAACAGAGAGTTCTCTTAGAAAATGGCAGATTACTGTCTCTATAGCAAAAGTTAGACATGCATGTCATTGGAGAGAATTTCCTATATTTTGCAAGCTTGATCTCAAAACTTTTCACAAACTACAAATACATTATTTCATTCCCACTCAGGACAATATTATTGCATTTGGAGAAGTTAGTATGTTGTCCCTAAAAATACTAATTTTCATTGAAAAGGTTTTGGGTTGCAAAAGTTTCAAAATCAATATTTTCTGCAGTCTTGGGAATTACTGACTTAATCTGCACTAGAATGACATGAAAGAAAGACTTTACAGTCTTTGCAGTCTTTATATACTAATCAGGATGTAATGTAACTTTTCAAAATTAATGGTCTTTTTTTAATGTGAAGTAATGTAGAAAGATGTTGAAGAATGAATGGTCTCACCATTTTATAGTCAAGAAAAGAGGGAAGGAAGTTATGGTCATGCAAATGTGCTAAACAAACTTGAAAAAAAACTCAAGATCACGGATCAATTTGAAGTTTCACAGACCTGGAAGGATGTTTCTGGGATAAAATTGGATCCAGCTGACAGATGTAATGCCTCAGAATTTAATAATCCACATTATTCAAATTATTTTCCCAAGTTTAGTAGTGCTTCATCCTGCTGATTGTGTTAAAGTTTTATTTGGACAATATGTTTAAATAGAAATTAGGATGTTTATAGTTCCAGATTATTTTGAAGGTTCTACTGTGACATGGAATCCAAGGAGAGAATTAATTTCTTCCTTTCCTTTGAGGTTTTCAATGATCCTGATGAACTGATTAGCTTTAGTGAATGCATAGTCATAGTTTCCCCTCCCCCAGAAAAAAAAATTCTGAGAGTTTTTGTAATAATTACTCAGAAAACACCAGGAATCTCAGCAACTAAAACTGTAGGCATAATCTGTATTTACCCTTTATTTAACAAGAAGTGTCTTTACTCAATGGCATACTATTGCAATGGTTCTCAACACTAATTGCAAGATACCAGGTAAGGCAAACAGAAGTGTGAATTTTAAGTAACAGGAAGAGTTCAGCTTTCCCACATGTCCTTGTTCTTCTTTTCCCTCTTCTTTCTCTTCTTCCTCTTTCTCTTCTGCTTTCATTGGATGTAACATCACAATATTACCTTTATTTAGAAGGAAAATTTGTTTTGATTTGATATGCTGAGAAATTATTTCAGATCACCTACTTCCTGTTCAATATGCTTGTATTACTTTAGTCTGTAGCTAGTCTTGTCAAGAAATGCATTAGGAATTACAAGGTGTGCTGTACATTTTAAAATCCAGTTGCATGTTCTGAGTTTGGTATTTTGCAGTAATAACATGTCTTTTAAGGTTTACATTCCTCTTGCATCCTGGGTTTGGGTTCAGATTAGGGGTTCTGACCTTTTTTAGTTTGCCGGTTCTGTGTATTCTCGTGCATCCCCCGTGTTCCCCACCCCCCACAGTAGCTAGCCCCAGGCTGCCTGCCACTGGAGTTTCCCCCTGTCACTCAGCCAACTCCTGAGGCTTCCGTGCCCGTCACCCCATTCCTGTGGTCCCACTCGCCCCGAAGCCCCATGTCTGCCCCCACTGTGTTCCTGTTGGTTGCTGTGGCACACGTCACCGCCGTGGCGTTTGTGTTCATTGGGTGGGAAAGGCTCCTGCTCTCCCTGTCCCACCCCTATATCATCCCGCTCGCTCCCCAGCCTTGCTGCCAGATTCATTCAAGCGAGGTTGGGAGCAGGCTGCAACTTCTCCATCGTGGCTCTCGCGGCCAAAAAAGCATCCAGCCGCCATGCGGACAGATTTGGACGGATTTCCTGCCTCTTTGTTTCTTCCCTCGCGCCGACAGCAATGCATGGCCAGTCCACCCTGGAGTGCAGCAGCAGAAGCGCCTGGAAGTACCGGCAAGCACCGACCTCGATGAGAAGCTGAGGCGCCCAAGCCGGGCACTTGGGAGCTGACCGGGGCTGGGAAAAGTAATGTACAGCTGCTCATTCCCTTTGAGATACTGCTATTAATTTAAGGACAATTCAGATGGGAATGAAAATATGGTTATCTTTTTGTCTGCTGGTTAGAAAAACTGATATTTAAGAATAAAGAAATTTTAAGCCTAATGCTGATAAGTGCCATTGATCAGCTAATTGTCAACTTAGCAAAGCTGAGCACTAAATTGTCACTCTATGGGATGCATTGGCAGTAACTTAATTGTCTGAAAGGATAAATCTAAATAATTCCTTGTGCGATTCCTCTGTTATCAGTAATGAGATGCAGACAGTTAAGGAAAGCAACTAATCTTAAAAGTTTCTCTCTCCACTGAAGATTAAAAGAGGTATCCACCTCAGCTGTATGATTTTCAGATGTCTGAAATGGGGAAAATCAATGCAGCTTACTGCTTCTTTGAGAATTTGGTGCTGAGCAAGGAAGATAACATGATGTACCAAGTTCTCTGTACATCCCTTTCCTTTTTAAAATAGTGATCCACAAGCACAAATATTTTTAGACCTATTTTATGGTTTAACCATCTGATTTCTGCTTTCAAGTGTCATTTTTATATACTATCTGATTTCTGCTTTCAAGTGTCAATTTTATATTTTTGTATATTTTACATATATACATAATATATTAAATTCTCTGACGTATAACATCCTTCAGAAGTAAATTTTATTATGGGATTTGGAAAGGCTGTGGGTTGCACTCTTCCTGTATTGCCACATGTTAATCCTTCCCTTCTGATTTTGCAATGAATCACAGTGACAGCTTTCTCATGGAAAGAGACAATTTTATGGCCTCTGTGTATGTTGCAGTACCATTTGAAAAACATAGTATCAGGCTGCACTTTGGTAGTGCTGTAGTATATATATAGAAATACAGTGTTATAAAATACATAGTCTGAATGGAAACTCTGCAATGTATGAATAATTTTCAACCAAGCATATGTCTTCCTGAGACAAAAGAGAACTTCTTACTGGAGCAGAACCAGAGTATCAGGGAGATTAAGAACTGCCCAGCTGCAGACGAAGGGGAAGCAAAAATGGAACTTATCTAAACAATAGATCATTTTATTTTTGTTTCTTTCTTGTAATGTGAAAAAAAATTAAATGTTAATTTTGAGCAGAATATGATATAAGGTGGAAGGCCAACAGAGCTGTTCCATCTCAGCTTAATTGGTTACATAGGAACCTATTTAAATTCTCAAAAACAACTAGAGCTATTGACAAAAATATTCCTAAAGAATATTTCCTCTGGCACCTAATATATGGGACTTACAGGACTATCAGTTTGTGACTATGCACTTCTTTGTCACCAAGCCAAATAAAGTAAATTCTGGAGATCTCAATAGAAAGTGCAGTAAGCCTTGATCAGTGTCAGGAACTATAACTGCATTATTTTATAGCATGATTGTTCTTGTAAAAATGTTAAACTACGTATTTATTTACTTAATCGTTTCAGAGAAAATAGAGAAAAACAACAGAGTAATTGCATATGATGTTTTAACTATCATATACTTGTACCTCTCCCCTATTTCTGCCATATAAACCATGTCCAGACTTGCAGACCTGTTCCAAATACTAAAGAAACATGTTAATGTTTGTTTCAGGAAAAGAAAAACCTTGTATTTGTTAAAGCAACCGAGAAAGGAAAGCTAGATTTATTTACATTTTTATATGATCTGCACAAATCTGTCAAGATTGCCACCTGACCCACTGTAATCCTGAGAAAACCTTGCAATTATGTACTTTCCTTTTCTTGTTATGCGTTAAAAGATTCTCAAGAATAGAGTTAGAATATTGTTATATTTATGTGCTGAATTTTATATTTATATTAATTGGAAATTCATTTTCTCATATATTTTATCAATATGAATACCAGAAATAAAATAATCAGCTGATCAGATAATTTTATTTAAGAAAGATTTTGTTTCAAGACTTTGGAGTAAGAACAGCATATTTTAAAAAAGCTGAAGTTGGGCAAATATTGTTAAAATGAACTCCAGGGTTTAAAGTTAAATTTCATGCTTTGTTGATCAAACATAAGAAAGACTCGTATATCCAAACCACAAACCCAAATAATTAATTCCACCCACCTGTGAAAACTGAGGAAGAAGTATCATTTCTTATTTATTTATTTATTTTCACACTAAGTTATTTTTTTCAACAAGAAAGCAGCAATGTATTTGAATTTGCTATGACTGAATGTAAATATATGCAGGTTCAGAATACTAATTTTGTGTTATGCTCTCTCCAGCAATCTGCATTCAATTTTTAAGGTGCAGTTTCCATGGGCTTATTTAGCTTCAGGTATTTTTTGTTAGTTTCTTTAGCCTCAGGTATTATATATTAGTTCCTTCTTATGAATTTTTTAATGTGTTTAACTCAGTGTCTTGGAAACCTGATTGTAAACAATAATCTTGTGGATTAAAAGTAGATTAAAGTAACTGAAATTTACATAAGATCGTGGAGATCTTAATGGAATTTTCAGTTTCTGTTCTGAATGTGAAAATCCCTTAATTTTCAATCCATGTCCTGTATAATTCCTTTACCAATTGTGGAAAGTGAATATGAAGAAAAACAGCAAGTCATGGTTTTATTAAGAGGGAATGCTGTAGAATTTTCTAGAACACAAGAAAGATTGAAGAAAATCTCAGTTGTCCTTTGGTGGTAAACAATACAACGTAATTATTGTCACTTGCAGAATACTTTCTATCTGGAAGGAATGAGATGTGCTACTCTCCTTGTTCCAGACCAGGCAGAGCAGAGCTAAGGGTCACCAGCACTTCCCACACCATTCTTTTGAAGCAAAGGAAGTCCAGCTTGACAGTTTACACACAATAATGGCATGCTTTGAGACCCCCCAGCATCTTTGTGTGTTACAGATCCAGGACAAAAATATAGTCTAGATAACTAGAATTTATTTATTTCAGTGACGCAAAACACAAAAGGACTCATCATTTTTGCTGAGCTCTTTCATTTCCCTTTAGTTGTGACTATCTGATGTATTACTCAGTTTTGAGAAGTTTGCTTCATTGTGATGAGTATGCTGAACTGCTGTGTTCTGGTCTTCCTTTAAATATAGGCTTTCAGTCAATTTTTTAAGTTCAGTTTCACAAAAGGGTCCACACAGAATTCCTCCTTACATAACCCTTCTTCACAATAACAGAACCTTTGAGACCACTGTGTTTTCAAACACATATAAACTCTATTTGTGGGAATCCAGGGCATCCCTCTCTGGCTGCCCTGGAAGGTCTGGGACCCTGGCAAGGGGTCAGGAACCCCCTGTACAGAGCCCCAAGAGACACTGTCTCTGATCTCTATCCATGGAAAAGAGTTTTCAATCTTACAGGGTGAATTACAAGCTCTGAGTGTTTGATATAAGTAGTAATTAGTGTGGCACGGGTGCAAAAGTAGAATTTTAGGATTCTAGATAAGGGGTTCAAAGGGGGCAAGATGGAGGAAAACCGGGCGTGCCTTGTCCTTTTTCTTCTTCGTCATGCCCTCTATGTTTCACTGTGGTGTAGGCATTTTTCTATTGGTTTAGGCTGGGGACACACTGTTCAACATGGGTGATAGATATTGGCATGTTATTGTAAATATAGCACACGTAGTTTCTAGTATATAATGTTTGTAACATCGCACAGCCCCACACGCTGTCCTGCAAGACAGACCTGCTGCAGGTCAGAGAAAAAATATTTTAGATAAAAAGAAATAAACAACCTTGAAAACCAGCACAGACGAATTACGACTCCTTCTTTGGCAGCAGGGCTGAAAGACAGAGACTTTCTACAATCTCAGGAGCATTTACATATCACAGGTCCCAACATCTACTGTTCATTCATCTTTCTTGCAAATGGAATAAAATTATATCATATTGTTTAATTATATTCTTCAATGTGTGTATACATATATATGCATTTTGCATATATGCATTTGTACATACATGGCATGTATGCTAGCACTCTTACCAGATGATGCACTACAGAAAAAGAATAGATGGATTCTAGGCATCCCTGTGTTTACTGAGAACCTTGATAGAGTTTAGACATAAGGATAAGTGAAGTGAAAAAAATTTCTGCCTAGAACAACTGAAAAAAAATGTCCGTCAACTAGGTTTTGCAGATCAAATTTAGGTGACTGTGGAGCCAGCCAACTATGGAGAACAGCTGGTGTGAATGTTTTTTATACTATAGTTACCTAAAATATAGATATGTCACTTTACCTTGCCATCTGTCATCTGTGTATGGCCTCTGCAGATAGATGGGCTTTAGATGAGATACAGTGGGGAAGAGGTCATCATCTAAGTTTTAGACATGTTACACAAAACTGCAGTGGACTGGATAATAGTGTTGTCACAGAATAAAAACAGAACACTGTTTTTAGAAACAGAACATCTGTGCCCACTAAAGACAAACTTTAAATTTATTATCTCTCTCTTAATGTGTAAACATTCATGAGATTTCTTTAATTTTTTATTTAATAGTAGTGTTTGTGTGTGACAGGGAATTGCTTCTTGGCTGCAGAGGACAGTATCATCTGGCTTATGAAGGCAGACTTTTGTGGCTTGTGGCAATGAACTCAGCTTTCTGTTCTGAGATTCTTTCTAGGTACTTGGCAAATGATTTGAAGAATTACAGGGGTTCCACAATTCATTGATTGAGTATATTGTACTCTTCACTGCTCTGTTGCTGGGTTTTATCTGTGATGGGTTACCTACTAGCATTTTGGATGTGGGATCTCCTCCTGGATAAAGGAAAGTTCTTGACCTGGGCTATTTCTGACAGTAGAAGCTTTTGTCTTGGATTTATGGTTGGTTTTCTTTTCATTATTTTTATTGGTTTAGAATGACTCATGTTTAAAGATTAATGAGAATCTTAATTGAAGTTTCAAAGTAGTCCTCAGAGATTTTTAAAGTCTGGTTATTAAATATTTTGAGCCTGAATGTTTCTTTGTTCATCTATTTCACATTTTCTCCTTTTTCTTAGCTCATTATACCACTATATAATGGTATAGACAACTTGACAATATATTTTCACCTATGATAGAGCACCCTTTATCTAAATCAGTCCTATAATTTTTTTGGCTGCCTGAGATTTTGACATAATTCTTGTCAATCTTTTTTTCTGGAGATTAATTTTTTTTCAGCTGTATCACTATATAAAGAGTGAAACAAATCTTTTACAAATCACTCCTTTCCACCAAACTACATTAATTACTTTGAACTTACAGGACAGAGTGTGGGAGGGAATGGTGGTATAATTACCTGGAAACTGTGTGAATGCTACCTGCAGATTATGTACATCTTCTGGCAATCTACTTTATTACAGATGTCTTGGACAAATATCACAATATTGACTCCTCTAGGAAAACTGCTATAATGATTCAAAATAGTCTTTAGTTTCATTTTCTGTGATTCCCATAATGTAGAGGTCTTACCTGTCAGTATAATCTTTCTTTTTTTAAACACTGGGTATTTTACATATATGGTGAATTCTATGTTGAATGATTCTATGGTGAATAAAATGCATCTTTATGTCTGTTTCTCCATCAGTGCTAGAAGAACAGTTCTAATGTAAGCGTAAGTATTTTGTAATTTTTCTGTATTTTTTCCTTTTGTTGAAATAAGTGGTATTCTCTTTGTTTTTTTTTTCTCTGTGTAGTTTTATGTGCCCTGTATCATGAGTAAATGTGTTCCTGTTTCCTTGACCTAATGGGTCCAAATAGGTAGACATTTCTGAATATTGCAGACTATTGCAGAATCTGTGACCTTCTCCAATTATGTCTTTCTTAATTTAATTCTGGATTTAAATTATTTTTTGATCTGTGAGGAAAGTGACTATTTGTAAAAAAAAGTGTGGAATTTACCTCTTGCATTAACATAGTTAATTAAGAATAGATAACAAACAAAGCAAAACAAAAATCCTAGCAAATTAATAAAATTCACTAGGTGCCAGCAAAATGGATAGAAAGTAGTATTGCCCTTGCAACATGCTTCTCTTTGTCCCTCTCCTCCTCTCCCTTTCTCTATTTGCAGATATAGAATTTTGTCTAAAATTCTGCCTTCTGTAGAATAAGCATCTGACTGCACACCTGGAAAGTACAATGAGTTCACTAATCTTGTTAATGAAATCTGTGCGGCAGTTAATTAACAGATGTTCTCTGTACCCTGTTCTTGTCTAGAAGGGATTTTACCTTATGCTCGTGAGTTTTAAACTGATTAAAGTTAGTGTGTTTATTGCAACTAAGGAGGTGGCCTCTCTTTTTCTATGACAGGCCAGGTTGGTGTTTGTGTAGGTGGTTTCCAAGAGCTATCCTAATCCAAGTACACCATACATCATTGTATTCTGACTTATATGTATCCACACTGAACGTTGGTTGGCATAATATCTCCCACAGGCCCTTGAAATTTGCCTGAAAAAAATCTCCTTTAATGGGAGACATGCAGATTTCCTTAGTTTCAGTGAGGTTGAATTTCCCATGAGTTTTCTAAGTAAAGCTAACAGCAGGACCTGAATGGAACAGTTGGCTGAATGTAGGAACTGTTATGACAGAAATAAATTATGAGCAATTAATGCAGAAGTAGGAAAAATATATTCATATAACCAACAGGTTGACAGTTGCAAAGGAGGTAGGCATTATACACGTGGAGAGCAGAACTGATATCTGTCTACTGAATTTGGTCTGGTGATTGCTGCCATCATTATCTGCAATAACATTGAAAGTCTGGGGGATTTTCACTGGAGAAAATATTTACTATATGCATCTGCAGCTCTGATTCATTTATGCTCCACAGTGTTACAATACTGTTTGTATGACATTCACTGCTGCTAGGTGGATATATGGCTGGCAAAGCTCTCCAAAGGTGATGAACCTGGTGGCTTCACTGACACTGATCCACAGTGATGTGACAATTTGCTTAGGTAGAGTATTCTGACACCTTTTCCCTCCCCTCATTTCTCCTTCTGTCACAAGCCCTGCCTGTCACAGCCAGCTCACATAGTGAGCTCTACATGCAGGGCTGAAAGGATGTGTGGGCTGAAACCCTGGAACTGTGCACATCACATATATCTCAGAAACAGAAAGTGGCAGGAGCAATAGGATGTTATCACCACCATTATCAAGGGAGATTTTGTCTCTCCATGTTCTTGGCACAATGTTTGGAAACAACATAGGGCCTTAGAATCCCAGCTTTGATGTTGATAAGGAGCAGTAGACTAGGACACCATGCCTCAACATTTCTCAGGAAAGATCTATTAGAGCTGCCTACATAGGGCAGTACAGCACTATACTGTAGGGTAACAAGTAGGTCTTATTTAAGCTCTAATTCATTCATCAACTATCTGTAGCAAGGAATATATTAAAAGAAAACTCTTAGCAAAACATTGCTTTAAAAGTTTCACTAAAGATTAAAATTATTGTCACTTGAATTTGTGATAGATTTAGTGATGATAAATTGTAGCCACATCTTCAGACTGCTTTTAACACTCACCTGTTTTAGAAGTTGGAAAGGTGAGAATATAGACCCAGTAATCTACCTACTCTGTAGGTCTGAAGTAGAAAAGGAAATTGCTGTACATGAGAACTATTTAAAAAAGTAGAACAAAATAAATGCTTGAGCTGAACAGTTAGGAAAATATGTGTACCATCAGATAAAGACATTTTCAAGCATTTCTGCAAAGAGGACCAAGTGAAGGAAGGCTACATACATCACTTACGAAAGCTTAAACACAATGACTTTGAGTCTTAAAGTCACTTTTCATGCTAATAGTTAACATATCCTAGGAAAATCTTAGGCTCCCAGCAGCTCTGTCTAAGCTATTGAGACAATCATCAGTGCAATATCTTTGAAGTGTTAGCTCATAAAGTCTAGTCTGGATAATTTTACCATTTATAGGATACTGCGGCGTCGCACTCTTTCTCCTGGGTCCGGGGCAGCTCCAACGCCGTCTGGCACCGCCTCCCCCCGGACTTCTGAGTCCGCTGCTTCTCTCACGCGTTCCGCTGGCACCGGCATGCCGGTCGGGGTCTGCCGGGTTCAGTCGCCCGTGCGAGGGTCCGAGGCGAAGAGGGAAGGAATTGTCCAGATCACCCACGAAGAAGGCAGGAAGGCTTTATTGTCGCTGAGAGCTGCGGTGGGCGGGGGGGGGGGGGGGGGGGGGGGGGTAGCGACCCGCGCTTCCCACTCCACGTGGGGGAAATGGCGGTGGGCCCCGGGAGAGAGCGGGATGATAATAGGGGATGTGATAGGGAGGGCAGACGTCCCCCACCACAACCCGTGCAGGTGCCGCCATGATGACGTAGGATAGCAACCAGCCGCGTAACCGCAGGGGCATACACCGAGCCTCGGGCTGAGTGGGATCGTGGGATGGGGTGGCGGACACGGGGGTTCCCAGGGCCGGACGGGGGAGTGGTCACAGGAGTGGCGGGGCGGGGGGGGAAACCCAACGGCAGGCAGCATGGAGCTAGAAACCGCAAACCGCGGGGGCGGGGAGGGGGGGGGAAGCACGGGGGTACACAGGACTCGGCTAGCTAACACAAATAAGAACCCCTAAAACCCAATCCCAGGATGCAACAGGATACATTTTGATTCTTTGCAGCTCTATAATTTGCACTATATCAACTATCAAAAGCTGTTAGTAGGATTCTTATTGCTTGGATTTGCATCATAAATATTGTGATTTTGACTAAGGCCAGATAATAAACTGCTTTACCATGAAGGAAAAGAAAACAGTAATTCAGTGGTTTTGGAGAGTTAAACTTTGTGAATTCCTTTCTTATGATACTGCCATCTTTCCATTAATGTTTGAGTTACTAAAGAATTACATGATTTTTATTACAGGCATGTGTGCAAATGTTTTCAATGCTTGCAGTGGTCACAATTTATCATTTTTATTGATGCAGTTTTCTGTAAATAACAACCTGTTTTTAAATGAGATTTTTTTATTATTATTCATTGTTTATTGCATTTCGTGTTGTTTCTGGGTTTTAAAACTTCTCTGCCAATTCTTCAATTTAAATTATTTCAATTCTGATTCCAGACATGCTAAATTATGAGCAATATTTCCTTTCATTAGGAGAAATTTCAAACCTGACAGACAAAAAGGCTGATTGAGATAAGCAAACAGTAACATAGATACAAAAATGTCAAGGGGAAGCCCATTTGAGAGTATGGAAAAGACAGAAAAACCCCCGCAACTAGGATCTGATCCAAGAAGCTCTAAATTCAGTTGCAAAATTCCACTGGATCTAATGAACTATGTTGCTAACAGATTTAAGAACTAAATCTAAGTGTAAAACTTCAAGGTCTGCACATGTAAATGAACTTCTTTCTTCCTTCTGTCTGGAAAGTTTTCCTGTGTTTTGATGCTGTGGTCCTGTATGACTTCTTTATCTCAGGAATTCACTTGGTTCAGCTTCTTTTCTGTCTCTTGCTTTGCTGTAAATTACACAGACAAAGAATTCATTCTCTATTTTTCATTTAAAATGAGCTAATTATTCAATCTCTCTTGCCACAGTTTAACACCGTCAACTGACAGTATGAATAATTGTTAATTGAGAGTCCATTTAATGAGCTCAGTTTCATGTTATGAGGCCAGAAAGTTGATAAGTTTGTGAGGGTAATTGTTAACCAAATCAGCTATGTTCTTTGTGTTGCAATTTCTTGCTAATGGCCTATAAACAAGCCATGCTGACAGTATATGCTGACAGTTTAAAATTAATTCATCACCACAGCTTTTTTCCCCCTATTTTTTTTCTTGATTCTAATTCAATATGATGTAGCAAACGGTGATCCTACAGGCAAATTCACAGCTCCTATTCTAGATGCTTTAGAGTCTTTGAGTTTGCTGAAATTAGTAATGGTTATTTCCTCTTGGAAAATCTTGAAATCAATGAGAAGTTGTCATCTAAAGTTACACTGCAGGATTCAAGAGCAGGAAACTTTGACAATACAAAAGAGTATTGCACTAGAACATCCACTAACTCTTGTATCCACCTGCATTCTTGTGGCAGAGGAGACATCCTCTACAGCTTTAGTAGCAGATTTAGAGTCCCTCTGCAACCCCCTTTTTATGTCTATTTCTTATAAACAATGTCTAAGGTGAACATGGTCTCTGCCAGGACTAACTTAAACAACAGCAATTTTTCATCATTTTCATCAGTAACATATAGATTCTTCACACTTCACAGAATCACAGGATCCTCTACTGGAATAGATCAACAATCATTCCTTTTGCAGAAGGTGTGCTGTTGTCAATGAGCTGTGTCAACAGGTGAAGGAACCATGTGAGGAAGTGAACAGGATGCGCAGAGTAAGAGATTGATGATGCTGAAGTCTCAGGAGCCTCAAACGTCCATAGAAGTGGGGATGCAGGGAGCCTCAGAACACTGTCAAGGAGTTAGTGAAAGGTCTGTTGAACATGAGGTCTGGAGTCTGGTCACTGTGCATACTAGGAGACAATTTCCTTCTCCTATAACTTTGAAGGTAACAAATGGAACTGCCATCTTTTACAAGAGGCACGAGGCCCTGGATCTAGAAGGAAAATCAACTGATGAAGTGGGTGAAGGTGCCTCTGGGATAGAGGGGCCAGATAGAGTAGTAGAGCCTACTACTACTACATCACGACATTCTCTGGCATTATATGTAATGGAGGGTCTGGAATACAAGGAGTTTACAGTTGGAAATGGCATGACATTCGTTCGAGTAAGGATTAAGGGACAAACAAATAATGCAAATGTCATTGTGGGAGTCTATAATAGACTACCTAGGTAGGATGATGGTGCCAGTGAATTATTCTTTGAGGAGCTAATGGACAGTCCCAGATCAACCACCCTTGTGCTTATGGGGGACTTCAACTTGTCAGGTGTTAACTGGGAACACCACACAGCTGACCAAGGCCCAGAAGATTCCTAAAACACCCGGATGACAATTTCATGGTACAGGTAGAAAGGGAGGTGACTTAGAAAGATGCCCTCCTTGATCTGCTGCTCGATCCACTCTGTCAACAAAGTGGATCTCCTGAGCAAAGTGGAGATCAGTGGGTGTCTTGGCCACAGTGACCACAAAGTGATCAAGTTTAAAATCTTTATTGACAGGACGAAAAGTGCCAGTGAAACTTCAACCCTGGACATGGGGAGAGCAGACTTCAGGCTGCTCAGGGAACTAGTGAATATGGACCCCTGGGAAAATACTTTAATCACAACAAGCAGGGAAACTATCAGACAAAAATTACAGGCAAAACAGACATTTTCAACAGACATATTTCAAAGACGTGAGCTTCATAAATTTAGTGTGATTTTCTACTGAGAATGAAATGGATTAATGTCATTGCATTAGTTTCATATCAAGCATAAGCATGCCAAGATTAATTTGTTCCACAGCGATTCCATATCCAATAGAGTCCTGTGTGACTACTATGTTGAAAATACATATAAATTTATTAGGAAAAATCTCTCACAATCGATTACTGAAGGTATTTTGTGCAGCATTTTTTGTTATATGTATTTGCAAGATACTCAAAACACAAGCTCAATTCCTTACAACATGCCTGCTATTCAGTGAAAGGTATCAACTTAAAATTTTCAAGATGTAAAATGGATGCAAACTGCCTAATGAATGCTTAATAAATGCTTACATTAGTTCTCCACTTGCTGTTCGTGGGCTCTGTGGTACGGCAGGTTTTCTAAGTCACTCGAGTAGTTGTGTCTGCCTGAATTGCATCACAATAACTTAAAATAATGCACAAATGGAAAGATGTTTGCATACATTTATGGCAGCATAAGTATTGGCAAACATCTGAAAGTTCATGAACATCTTCACAAACACCTGACTGCTGCCTGAACTCTCATAAATTGTGGAAAACACCACAGAGAACTGCTTCAGAGTATTCCGATGCAGTCTTTGTTTCCTTGACTTGATTTTTCATGTGTTTATCTATTCTGTATCACATTAGCTTAAGAATGTATTAGCCCAGGAGCTTTTCAGCAGCTCTATTTTTTCCTCTGGAAATCGAATGCTGGGTGCAGCGACCTCTAAAACTAATAGCTGAAGTTACATGTCTTCTGTGATCCCTATGAAATGCTAATAAACCCACAAGTAGTGCAGAGATGACTGCATTATAAATAAAAGATTTGCAAATTATTACATTGATTTTATAATTTCAATTTAATTTTCTCTCTAAGAAGAAATGTGGAGACATTCCAATATGTTCACCAAGGATATTTAAATGGTTCTGTAATCAGATTGATACTCTATTAGCATGTCATGGGCTACCAAGAAATTGAGCCATATGTACAGTATAGAAAAGTGGTGTAAGCTTTCAAAGAAATAAGAGAGTGCTTGGCATATGTTTAAAAGTTCATCTGTTCTCTAAGATTAATATTTGAAGCATTTTCTCTCCTCAGTTTACAAGTACAATACATAAATCAGCAACAAGGTCAAGTTTAAAAGACAGCACCTCAGAAGCAGAATACTGTTGACGTAATGTATTTTATGGAGAAATGTCTTAGATAACTATTAGGTGATTTTAGGAGCATACATATATGATGAATGTGAATTTTTCTATTTCATTCCCCTGGGGATTAATAAATTCTGAAAAACAATTGTATGCTGCAGAAAATCCCTGCAAATTAAGAATACTGGAAGTTGAATTTTCATATAAAAAAAACACCTCTAACTCAAATTAGGGGCTGTCAGTGTCAAGTTTAAGACAGAGAAGTCAGTTCAGACAGAGAAGAGAAGTCAGTCCAGGTAGATTTTGACTGAGGCAAAATGAGTTTGTGGAGCTGGACCATAATTTTATGCATGTCTTGATAACTTTTCTTAATTATACTGGGTTTTCCTCTATTTGCATCCAAAACGTTTTTCCTTATAATGTTGTAACACCAAAGAACACAAAGAATAATTACACATGGATGAACTAATTTAGTTTCTTACAATGCACTATGAAGTATTTTATAATCAGCTTTGAGAACTAGCTCTGTTTCAGTTAGAAAAGACTGCTATAATTTTTAAAAGTGTCGTGGGGACAGGACATTTTCATGCTCATTATCCCAATCGTGGTTTTTGTTCCCTGTCCTCAGTTTGTTTTGTCTTCCTTCCCCCCCCCCCCCCGGCTGGCTGCTGCCTTGCCTCTTAGCTTGCTTGCTTTTTTGCTTGCTGCTGGCTGCATGCTTTGCTGGCTCTGCTTTCCTCTCTTTTTTCTCTGCTTTTCGCTGGCTTGCTTTTTGGCCATTTTTTTTTTTTCCTTTTTCCCAGTTTCCGTTGTTCCCTTCCCCCCCCCCCCCCCGAAGACATCGGACCTACTCCGGGCAGGAGCTCCCCCGGGGTCTGCGAAAGAAGCTGCGTACCCTCTGCGGCGAAGAGAGATACAGCTCAACCCCCTTGGACTGGTGAAAACATCTGTGGTCGTCTTGGGCTATTTCTCTTGTGCTGGGGAGTGTTTTTTTGTTGTGCCTTAATAAACAAGTTTTTTCCACTTTCCCCTCTGAAGGAATTCCTCCCGAACCTGGTGGTGGGGGGGAGGTTGCGGAGGGTTTGGTTTCCTATAGGGGGCTCCTTTGGAGGTGTTTTCCCCTAATTTGTCCAAAACCAGGACAAAAAGGATTAATACACTGCATACAGAGACTACTGACAAATGGATATAAACTGCAATATGTTAATTTAATTTTGGAATATTTTCACTGATGCACTGTCATGATATTGAGTTTCTGTAAGAATTCAAGTAAGAGAAGAGACCGTCCCTAAATGCTGGTTTAAATTGCACTTTATATCTTCTTATCTACTGTCACAAATACAAATAGCAAAAATCAGAAAAAGGTGGTAAGTTAAAGGCATTTAAATGGGAATTTACAAAGTATGAAACTGTTGTAGGTTTGGTTGATTTAGTTAGGGGTTTTATTAATGTTAGTTAGGTTTGTTCCTTGTACTCCGTTATTTTCCCCTCACAGTGGTTTGCTCCAAGTTGTTTACCCCGAAAGTTCCTGCCACTCAGATCCACAGTTACCTGTCAATCTTCTCACCTCTCCGTGTTTTCTCCTTATTTGGTTCTGTCATTCAGGGGTTGTCACTCGCTGTCAAGGTGTCAATCTTGTAACCACCCCCAGCTTCTTAATGAAATTTGTGTATCAATCACCCCACCTTAGCCTTTCTATTTGTCTCAGGACTCTGCACCCACCTCTGTTATGTTACCATCGATTGTTATAATCTATGTCATTTCTCCATTGTTTGTCCCCATTCGGCGAGCCAGGTTTCCACCCCTGTCCACCCACCCCCTACTTAATCTGTTGTTGTTCTTTGTTCTTGGGCATTTTGCATTGCATTGCTCTGAGGGCATTTTGTTCCAACTATGCATGGGGGAGTAAAAGTTCTTAGGGCTCGCAAACAAAGTGTCCTTCTATCGTCCCTTTGTCTCCTCTCAGCGTGAAGCTACCAAGGCTGTATTACGCATGCCGCATGCCGCAGTGCTCAGCATTACCAGGGAAGCAGACGCAATACCCCTGGAGTGCCCACACACATGTGGTGGCCACCCGGCCTTACACAGGCAGTGCTAGCTGGGGCTTCTCGACTGTTTGATGTCCTGGCAGGTAGCCACCACATGAAACTATTTAGTTGTAAGCCAAAAGAAGGTTTTTTCTAGTAACCTGAATCCTATTGACCTCTTGGATCTAGCTAATATGTACTGAATTAACGTTGAATTTTATTATTTTGGAAACACAGAAGTTGACTTTTGCCAATAACAACTGGAAAAGTCTTTATTTGCTTTTGGAAACAATCTTGGTTGTCTTTTTATTCATTACAAAATGGGCGTCTTATCCTTGACTGGACCTCTGGGCTTTACTACAGTGCAAATAATAAAATAATAGTCTATATGGTATGGAACTTTCTTCATCTAAAAGGATCTGTGTATCAGTGTACAGTGTGTCCAGGCCTCTTCTCTCTTCCCTAACCCAAGAAGAAGCTATTCAAGCTAAGCAAAAGTTTCTAAATGCTAAGAAAAAAATTCAATATCTCCATAAAATATATATCACATCAGGGAATTCCTTCATCTCTTCTCACCTCTTTTGCATTGGACATACTGGGAAAGGCAGACATCCAAGTTCATGCAATTTTGTCTAAGTGAAGCATGTCCGATATTTGCACAAGGGAGTTGAAGAAAAAAAAAAATTAATTTTTTTCCACTACTTATTGGGATGGATTTAACTATCCTCATTTCAAATGTCAGTCCATTCAGTCTTTCTCTAATGTTTTAAGGTTTCCAGATAAATTTATCTAAAGTTGAGACCATTAAACAGATTCTTCTTCTCTCTTTTTGATACATGACTGAAAGGGAAAAAGAAGAGAGACAAAGAATGAGAGAGAGAGAGAGAAAGAAGGAAGGAAGGAAGGAAGGAAGGAAGGAAGGAAGGAAGGAAGGAAGGAAGGAAGGAAGGAAGGAAGGAAGGAAGGAAGGAAGGAAGGAAGGAAGGAAGGAAGGAAGGAAGGAAGGAAGGAAGGAAGGAAGGAAGGAAGGAAGGAAGGAAGGAAGGAAGGAAGGAAGGAAGAAGGAAGGAAGGAAGGAAGGAAGGAAGGAAGGAAGGAAGGAAGGAAGGAAGGAAGGAAGGAAGGAAGGAAGGAAGGAAGGAAGGAAGGAAGGAAGGAAAGAAAAAGAAAGAAAAGAAAGAAAAGAAGAAAGAAAGAAAAAGAAAGAAAAGAAAGAAAGAAAGAAAGAAAGAAAAAAGAAAGAAAGAAAGAAAGAAAGAAAGAAAGAAAGAAAGAAAGAAAGAAAGAAAGAAAGAAAGAAAGAAAAGAAAGAAAGAAAGAAAGAAAGAAAGACGTGCTTCATACCAAGTATTTTAAATCTTAAGAACAAAAGAGTGAAAAAAACCCTCTCATGTCCCAAACCTTCACTAGGTAAAGCAATAAAAATATATCCACATATATTTCTAGATCTAGATATAGATGCAGATATAGATATCTAACTCATATCATAAATATATAATTATATGATATATCAATATACCATATACTTCATGACCTTGGAAGTCTTTTCCAGTATTAATGACTCTATGATTCTGTTACATCAATTTAAGAAACAGGAAGGAGATTCCTGAAGTTACATGTTCTTTTATGTAATTTTTTGAAAACTCAGTATTTGCTAAACCAGTGAGTAATACAGATAGCTATTTAATCAATTAAAAGCAAATATTCATCCCCTTTTCTCAGATATACTATTCTGGAAAGAATTTGTTTCCACCAATTTCCTTAGTTAATTTTTCATTAACTAGGAAGGAAATCTGCTGGAAAATGAAATAATGAATTACCTGATACAGAAAATTTCATTTTAAATTAAATTAAACTAAAACTAAATTTAAATTAAAACTTAAAATTTTTGAAACATCCAGATCACACAAAATTGGCATCTCTTTTCCATTCCCTGAGGTAAGAACATAAATATGTGATACCTATCTCTTTTGTCCATTCTGCGTTTTACATATACATGCTTCTATGTCTATCTCATGGTCCTGATTTAAGAAATCCCACAGCATGCAAGATTTAATGATTTTATTTTATTTGTTATAGGATGTAGACATCCTTTCAGATTTATTTCAGACCTGAGCCTCCATAATTCCTAAAAATCATTCTGAAATTTCAGTAATCTGGAAAAAATATACATTGGCTGTTTTTTGTGCAATTTTAAATTTTATGCCCTTGATTGAATAAGCTTATCTTTCACCTACAGAAAACATAATTGTATTAAATTACAAGTCCTCCGGGCTTCACCCGGGGTGCCCAGCCAGTCCGGGGGAAAACCCTCGGATGACTGGTCCACGGGGAGGAGGTGGCGGGACCCGGATAGCTCCACCGGACTGACGAGAGGGCTCCGGAGTAGCTGTATTCCTAGAGGCTTTATTTCAGGAGAGGCGCAGGAACAGGAGGAGAAGACGAGGGGACACAAGCTCTCTGGAAGGGAGTCAGCTCCGGGAGCCCCGAGGGAAGGCGGGGCTGGGTATTAAGGGCAAAGGAGTAGGAGTGGTTAGGGTACAAAACAACCAGTGGGTAATGGGTAAAGGGGGGGAGACAGAGTGGGGTGACATACAGAGAACTAATCGGGGTACAGAGGAGGAGTGGTATTCTAACAGGAGCCAATGGGGGTAACAGAATAACTGAACTTTCTGGAACTGGGGAGAGTGCCAAGCACTGATGGACAGCTCTTCTGGGGTGGAGGGCAGCAGTTGATTGGCAACCTTTTCTAGACTGTTGCCTCCCAAGGGAGAGCAGGAACCCCTCCCACACATAATGAAAACTACTTATTTTTCATTCTTTACTCTGCTATAAACATTTCTTTTTGGTGTCAGTGATCAGAAGAATAAACATCTTCAGGTATTTTCAATGACTGCATGAGTTTTTCTTTCTACTATTCATTTTGCTGCCCTGTTTGTTAGCTAACAAGTAGCATTCCTAGAAAAGTCATTTCAAATACTCTTTTTTTTTTTCATATTTTCCAAATCATTACAGAAACACAGTGACAGTAGTGACAAGACTAGTTAAAATATTCTCAAAAATTCTTGGATGTTTTAATCATGTTTATTCAGTTGCTTTAACATTCACCTAAAATTTTAAATTTTATTAAGCTCTGTGGAGTTGTGTTTTTAGGTTCCACTGTATGTCTGTTCAAAATGGTTTATCCCTCTGTACCCCCTTGTGCCCTTTTGGTTCATCCCAGGTTTTCCCATCAGCACCTGTGTCTCCATCAATCCCAAAAACCCTGACTCATGCCCCTGACCCCTCCCAGGTGACTTGTCCATCCTTCCCCTTTGTCTGGAGGCTTCTGCTGTGGTCACTGGGTGACTGGACAATGGCCTGGGGTTCCTCCCGTCCTCCCTCCTAAGTGGATACCTGGGGTGTCCTTCCCTCGGAGGGCCACTCCCATGTCTTCTCCCACTGGCTGATCAGGTTTCCCTGCCCTCCCTATATCAGGGCCTGTTCGAGGCTCCGAGGTCACTCTCTTCTGGGACCTCTTCGCGTGCTGTTAGGCTCTGGGGCTCTCCTCGGAGTCACAATAAATCTTGGACCTATCCCCAGAAGAGCGTTGCCTCCTTCCTTGCCAGTGGGATCAGCAGTGTCCTTGGACCCTTGAAGGCACTCTCTACAGCCCTGCTGGGTTCCGCAGAGAGTGCCTCTCACCGCCCTATCGCCCCATGGAGAGCTAGCTGAGGCTGGCAAGAGATCTGCTCTTGCGAATTGGGGATGAGATGTGGCAAAGCTCCAGAAAGTTAGTTCAAATACTATAAAAGTAATAATAACTACTCCTGGGAGAAATTTAAACTTTGAATAAACAGGGAAAAAAAAAAAAAAAAAAGAAACAACAACAATAAAATCCCAACCATTCTACCAACCAAAATCATCCAGTGATATTTGTCTGTCTGGCTATGACAAAAATTTGATTTTGATCTTACCTCCAATGAGCAGGTTGTTTAAGGATTCCTGAATCTTCCTTAAACTTAATAACTTTCATGGTGTTAGGACATGTATGTATTCATTAGATAGGGGTGGTTCTGTCCCCAGTCTTGTTAATCTCAAGAACACCACAAAATTGCTCTTAGATTATTAAATCATATTCCTTCTCTATTCACAAGGACTTATTCTCATTTTGTTGGGCTGTGCTGGACTAATATCTTTTGGAACAAGATTCTTAGTGAATCTGTGTCAGATACCTTTATAATACATTATCGCTTGAATTACACTGAAGAAAATATTCACTGGAAAATAAAATGGTAGAAGGAGCATAAAATCTATTCTACCATATCAGAGTTGTTCTTCCTTTCCCTGTTACCTTGTGAGAGAGAAGCATTTATATGCATTAGGCTTTCCAGATGGCCAGGAAGAAACCTGTCTCCTGAGTACATCCTGATTTTTCTTTTTTAGTGCCTAGTGTGCCTGCTAAGTGGCTTTAAAAATTAAAGTATTACATATCCTTAATATTTTTTAAATTAAGATATTATATGTTAGCATTAGAAAGATTATTTGAGATTTAATGCTCTACTGGCAATGTGTCTGGAGCCTTAAAAAAAAAAGGTCAAACCCTAGTAGCAGCCTAACAGGTTTTTCAAAATATTTCTTATTTATGGAAGCAGAAAAAGAAAAAAGTCTGAACAACATATTGATTTTGTTCCAGACATTGAATGAATATATGTTCTTGATTTTTTTTTTCTATAAAAGGGTTTTACTTTGTACAGAAAAAAAAATCCTCTTACAGTGTGACAAATCTGAAATTAGCATGCATATCTTGATCAATTTAATAAAAATGCTTCAAAGACTGCAAAGAAGCATTTGCACTAGAGATGATCAGCATTTCTCAATAATATATTATTTATTTGGCCAGTTAGGTTTGGAAAACTCCAAACACTGTAGCCATCACTTCCCAAAGAAATAACACTTGGCACATCTTTGGTATAAATGTTTTCAGGGAAAATATGTGAAGAGCCTGGAGAAAGAAATCCTTATACTTCTAAGGAATCTCTTCTGTTTAGAAATAGGCAAAATTTGTGTGGGTTGAGTTTAGATTTGAAACTAGAGGATTAGGCTCTTGTTCGCTCTGACTCTGGGTCCCTCTGATTCCCTATCATTTTCTCTGCCACATAAACTCTCCCTTTTGAAATTCTTATTTGTAAATTTGTTGGGTTTTTTTAAAATTCTTAAATTATATTACAAAATTGTTCAGAATGCTAGTAGAAAGTGTATGACTGTTGAAGAGAAAATTATCTATACTTCAATTGTTGTTATAATTCTTTTACTTCAGTATTTCTATTTTCTCAATGCATTTTTCCCAGTTGCATATTTCACAGTCCTTTAGTTTTTGGTTTATCAGGAAGGAGCACTTTTCTCTCTTTATTGGAAGAAGCTTGCATGCCTTTCTGCAGACCCGATTTGCTCACATATGGTTGAGAACTGATGTGAAGTGCTCTGTCTAGCCAAAAGTTTTTCGAAGCCTCCTTGTTTTTCTGATTTACAATGCCTTAGCACAATTCTGTGCCACAGTGTTTGTAGGAAATACTGTTGCCACCATGCACCAGCACTGTAGGAAGTATCCCTGCCAGATGTTATTAGGAGCAGGAGGCAATTTAAAATAAAATCTGAACCAAACCAGCTTCTCTCAGTTACCCTCACTCTCTCCCAGTCTCATACTCAGAACCACCAGGATGTGCAGGGTCCAAGGAGCCTGTCCAGCAGCCAGGTACCTTGAGGTTAATCCAGGTGTGAATTCCAGGTTCCATTGTGATGACATGGTGGAAAAGGGACATAAGCTGTCAAATCCTCCTCATGTCTCCAAGGATTCTTCGAAGATGGGGACTACATGGAAGTTACAGATATGCCTTCTCCTGGCAGGGAGGAGTGATGGATAGTGCAGGGTTCCGGATGATGGATATATGGATATATGACGGATATATGCAGGGATCTGGATGATGGATAGTGAATGGCTGATCTGGTGGCCATTATCAGAGGCCATTCAGAAAGCCCTGTTCCTATTAATAAGCCCTGAGCCTTATCCTATTCCTTCTGATGCATCTACATGGAGACATCCCCATTCATTCTTCAATAAGCAATTTTTCAGAAAATATGTTCCACTCTTCCTTATTAAACAGTAACAGTCTTTTTGGCAAGTATGATTCTATGGTTGTGTTTTAAATTACTTGAGGAAAAGTATCAATGAATATGCATAAATCATATACCAGCATATAGATGAACTACAGATGTGGAACAGAGCATCTAAATGAGGAGCAGCAAACCTGTGAGACCTATTTTCCCCTAGAGACAAACCTGTTCTTTCTAAACAGAATCACTCATATGCAGCTGTGTGCAGACCCGTTTTAATTATTTTTTTCATCTGTATCTGAATAATTTTAGTCCCTGTGTGACTGGTTTTTGTGAAAGTTTTGCTACTTCTTAAAAAATGGAATACAATTTATCAGACCTCAGCATCATGGAAATGAATGTACTGAAAAAGTGTAAAGGTTATGGAATAATAGTAACTACTACCTGTTGTTAGGTAGTAGTTTTTTATTCTGCAACAGTTTGTTTGTGCAAAAAAACCCCAAACTTCTCTGGAGTAAATTAACTGAAACATCTGAAGGAATGATTTCTGTTAGAAATAAATGCCTCTGGGGAAATACTCTTCAGAGGATTTAGCTCTTAATTTCAAATCTGTAGTTCCTCAGATGAGATTTGTGTAATTGTAGGAAATATTCAAAAAGCTTTCAGGCCTCAGTAGCAGCTGGGCCAACATCTACTTGATTTTCTCTGGCCTATTGATGAAAAAGTCTCCCACCAAATAAAATGTTTCTTTAATTTATATTTTCCTACAGTCTGAGTAATTATTCTTTTTTTTTTTTTTTTTGTGATATTTTACTCTAAAGAAAAAGATTGGCAGTTAATTTCAATTTCTCACACACTTCCTATCTCCTTTTTTTTGTGGTTGGTTGGTTGGTTCGTTGGTTGGTTGGTTGGTTTGTTTGTTTGTTTTGGGAGGAAGGGTATTTTGGGTTGATTTGGTTGGATGCCAGGTGCCCACAATGCTTTTCGGCTTGGAAGGCGGAGAAAAAATAAGATGGCAAAAACCCTCATGGGTCAAGATAAAGGCAGTTTAATAACACAAAAGCAAAGGTTAAACACAGAAGCAAAGGAAAACAAAAGATTTACTCTTTACTTCTCATCTGCCAGCAATGTTCAGCCTTTTCCTGGGAAGTACTGCTTTAGTATATGAAGTGGGTGGTCTGGAAGATTAGTGCCATAAATTATGAATTCTCCATCCTCCTTTTTTCTCCTAGCTTTTATTACTGAGCAGATGCCAAATGGTATGGAATATCCCTTTGGTCAGTCTCTGTTCTGTCTCTGTCCTCTCCCAGCTTCTTGCCAAATTCCGGCATGCTAGCCTTTGGGAAGGGGGAATGTTGGAGAGAAAGCCTTGGTGGTGTGCCAGCACTGATCAGCAGCAGCTAAACACTGGTGTATTATCCACACCTTTGTAGAATCCAAACACAGCACAGCACTGTGAGGGAATGTCACAGTGCTGGGGGGAAAGTTAGCTCCACCTTAGATAGACCCCCATATGGGGTAGATGTGTCTGTGTAGATACTATTTTGTGATAATCTCCCCACCTTCTTCCATTCCATAATTAAAATTCAAGTTCTCATAATGGTAACCTGAACCAAAACATTTTTTTTCCCAATTAACCCCCTTCCCTAAGTATAGGTACAAAGGGAAGTTCTGGTGTTTTCTTTATTGCAGCTTTTTTGGTTACTGGATTGAATAATCTTTTACTATCTGACACACTTGAGCTCAATGCCTTTTCTGCCAGAGGATACTCAAACTTCCACCCTCTGGGAGAGTCATGTGGCCACTAGACTGTGGATAAAAGTAGACCACTTCCTTTTTGGCTCAATCTCTTTCACTATGTGTCAAAAATCTATACTGCACTAGACCAGAGAGAAGGGACAAAAAAGCAAGAGTTCATATATGAGTGGCTGGGGAATGGCCTTCCAGCTATTGGACAGCTTTCCAGGCCTGAATCAGGGACTGTGCATTTTCCACTAAATAGTGGTTGGAAAAAGTCACGTAAACATTTCCCTGAACAGGAACCAGATCTTAGAGTAAAGTAGTTGAATGTTCCAGGGGAAGATCAACCAGCTCTCCAATTATTCTAAGAAAGGAATAATTCCAGAACAAGACTCCTTGCTCTGCTCTACTTTCTGCCCTGCACACTCTCTATCAGAGAGGTGTGGGAAACCTCCTGGGAAACAGAAGCTTGCACTTCTGTAATTTGGGCTAAACCTTTGCAATGTACTGTACCACTAGATAAAACAAAGCATCAGTGGGACCTGTAGCTTCTCTTTCAGAGGTCTTATGAAAACCAATATTTTTTTCAAAAGTGACAGCATTCTGGGCTGGCTGGCTTTCAAAATAGAGGGGAAAAAAGCTGAAGTACCTGGAGTTTGTCTCGAATTAGGTGGCAACTGAGTGAGAAATTTGGATCTTACTGTTTGTACATAAGTGTAAGATGAATGAAGTGGGAATTCCCCAGCTCCTCCTGCACATGTATTCTGGTTGTTTTAAATGTTAGCTCTGATTCACATGACTACACCTGTAGCATTTTACAAGGCACTCAAGTAATTTTTTTTCCCCTGTGGTGCTGGTAGTAAATGGGTTTTCAGGATCAGGAATTGGTAATGAGCAAAGAACACACTTTGCAGAAATGTGTCACAAAAGTGGAGCCTTCTCAGCATTAGCCTTTAAGCTGAAATTGCCAATAAATTTCAGCTGAAAGTGCAAACTTCTTTTTGGCTGTGGGGATGGTAGTTTATATAATACACAGCTGTCACCAAGATCACTAATCCTACTTCCAAAATACACTGCACAGTTGCCAGCTAGTAAACAAGCTGAGCTTTTTGAAAGATAACCATTCATTGTAAGGCTATGTCAGTGAAGGTGTTAAGTATATTTCCCAAATAAAATATGGTCATCATATTACACAGACTTTGGACTGAGTAGTTGCCTGTACCTTTGCTCTGTTTGGCTTATCTGTGTCATCTGTCAAGCAAGACTAAAGTGAATGGGTAATCATCCCATCTCACGTATTTAATTTGTTTACTGATCAATACTTGGATGGATTCAGAACTTAGTGCATTGAAAGAAAACTGACAAGCATAAGCCCTACCTTTGCTCTTTTTAAAAGGGCAGTTAAAATAGCCTTTAATATGGAGCAAGGTTGGGAATAATAGGACATGCTTCTCCATTACACACTGACTTCTAGCAAAAAAAAGTGAGATAAATGAGGGGGAAATTATAATGCTGAGAAACTTGAAAACCCATACCAATCTTTACAGAAAGAATTTATATTAGTTATTTTCAGTGCCTTTAAAATGCCTTTCTGTCTGAAATAGAGGGTGGACAGGTTGAAAATAAAAGTGTGTCTCATATTGATATGTCAATCATAGTTAACAAGCACTGTTGGGAGGTAATCTCTTTCAATCAGTTTCTTGCAGGCTGGGAGACAGCATTTATTAGTCTGCAAATGAACCCACCAACTGCTTTTTGCAGGAGGTAACAGCAGGAGACATGCGTTAGAAGTCTGCTTAAGTGGGGTCAATAAGGAAGTGTAAACATCTCTAAAGGTTGAGATGAACTAAAAATATTCTCGGGTTGCCTGAGATAAATGAAAAATATGTGTCTTATTACAAATAAAAATATTGTGTTTGTGACAAACCCTCCCTCTCTTCCTCCAATCCTCTCTCCCTTCCTTTCTTGTTTCCTTCCTTCCATGATGGAATTGTGGTAATTTCTCAACAGTACATGAGTGTCTTTCTAAGGAAATATCCTACCTGATCTATAGCTGCCTCATTAAGATATATATTGTATTATACTATTGACACTAAAATCTAACTCACTGAAAGGAATAGTACCTGCTTTGAAACATTACCTTTTTCCTTTGAAAAGAAGCTCTCTTTCCTTACTGTGACTTATGTAGAGCAACCTAGAAGCTCCTTCTGTTAGATCAGTATAAGAAAAAGAATGCGTCTTTATCAGCCTCTTATCCTGGGAAAACCATGAAACAGATATAATTATCATAATATTTTTTGTTTCGGCCAGTATAACTTCTTGTGCTTGTCAAATTGTTGAAGTCGAGATGGTTGACTATAATGCCAGCATAATTATACTGGCAAAATATTTAAGAGTTTTGTGGTAAATGATAAGTTCTATTTCCTTGTTTCATGGATATTACAGTCTAGGAAGAGGAGAGGAGGGGGAGAAGAAGACATAATGACTTTCACTGTACCTTACACAAGCTGTATAAAGCACACTGCTGCTCTTAAATTCAGGAGAGGACGTGCATTGCACCTTAACTATTTTCACAGGATTATGAAAGTAGGTCTAGAGATATAAAGGCACAGTGATGGTAATATGGCAAATTAAGAAAGTGGACAAGCTTATCTGCTTGCTACATATGAAGAAAGGTTGCATTTCTCAAATGATGCATTTTGGTCACTGGCATTAGCACTAGGCTTGTGACTCCTTCAGGCTGGTCATCAAAGGCCCGTAGTGTGTATTAGTTTCCTTTCTATCCATCAGGAAAATGATTTTGCATTTCCATCTGTAAGACTGGGGCTGGGCCATTGTTGCATGTGGATATTCTCAGCTCAGTCAGAGAGAAAAAGAAAAGGGGTTTCTAACCAGGCGAGAGCCTGGGAAGCAGTTGGGAAAGAATGTAAATAATTCTCTAATCTATCTTATTCACATTGTTTATAGATATGGTCTGCCGCTGTTCGTCATTCACTGCCCACCAATGGTGTGAGATGTTTTTACTCTAAGACCAATGAAATTAGTCTTCTCGATGTTCTGTATATATAGAGCGGTACATTTGAAATAAATCAGAGTTCATTTTCTTCGCCTTCTGATCTGGAGTTCTCTGTTCCTGTCCTGCTGAATGGCGTCAGTTGCGTACAAACAATGTGATGTTGCATATCCAAGTCTGAAAATTATTAAGGTTTCAGTCATTATAGTTGTTGTTAATGCTAGTGGTTTCTTTATTGCATTTGTTTTGTGAGAACAGACCTATTTTCTCTGTGTAGTAACTGTTAATTTTTCTGTTGAAATATATAAATGAAGTAAGGTGCAAACAGACATGCTTCAGAGTTGGGTAATTGGAATTTTCTCTTCCTGTAAGATATTCATGTTTCTGTTCAAAACTTGCAAAACCATGAAATTTTCCATGAGTTAATTTCAATGCAAAAGTCATCTTTGCTGCAAGGGTTTTGGATTCCTATGAGAAATTTCTGATCTTTCTCATGGGAACATCCTCTCTGTATTTCCAAGTGATAATATTGAAAGGCTCAGAAAGTGAAATAGAAAGCAGTACAATTGTAAGAGTACTTCATTTTCTAGGAATTCGCATAATTAGGAGGAACATATTCCAGCACTCTTATGTGCCTAAATTAACTCTCCTGTGGGTTCCTGTAGAACTCATTCCAAATCAAAACAATAAAACTGTGACCTGAGTGGGCTGGGAAATGGTTTTCCTTCCTCACAAAACTTGCTGCCATTGAATAAAAGAATGACCTTTACATGAAAACAGACATTAGTCAGACACTGACGCTGTAAGTGATACAGAAATTTGTTTTAGTTTGAAGATGATTACTCTAATTACTCAGGTATGGATTTCAGTCTTGAAACTAGGTTCATCCTAGTGGTCTACAATAAATTTGCAGTGGCTCTTGAAATGCCTGCTGTGAAGGCTTCAACCATCTGGTAATAAAATCACTTTCACTGATCTAATCAATAACAAAGAATGAAATTTTAGTGGAAGCATAAACTAAGTAATAAAGCATAAAAACTTTATTAGTGGGAAGCATAAAGTAAGCTTGCTTTGCTTGCTTACAGAGCAGATAAATTATTTGACCATTCATGTTTGTAATAGGACAGTCAGAGTTAAGTACCATATATCCCTTTGGTTAAAGGACAAAAGTGAATTTGTCATTTAGAAAACAAATTATACTGGCTATGTCAATAACAAATATCTTATTTTCCATGAACATTCACTGAAAAAGGCATGTTCCAACAAAAACCAAAAGAACAACAAAAAAATTCTGACATTGAGTAAGTAATATTTGCTGATTAAAATTATCAGCCACTTCAAAATTGAACTGTTTTTAAGATAGTTTGCATGGCATTTTTGGGTGAACTTCATTTTGAGTATAAGAAAGAAAAAATCTTTCCATAAATGATCTCCCATTGCTTTCAACTTGGTAATGTCACTGAAAAAAAGTGCATTTAATAAAAGTTCTTAGTTAATTCTGTGTGCTAGCTTCCTTTAAATGATATCTGCTTCTAGTTAAAAGTTGCTAAATTAGTATATAAAATTTTTCAACTGTGTAATTGAATTGAAAAGAACTTATCAAATGATCTCACTTTCTTTTCATTACAGTACTAAGAAAACATTTTTGTTTTAATCAGGAGAAAGATAACCTGTTATTCAGTCTTTTACTCTTTGCAACCTATGAAAACATATCTTTAGCAGAGAATTTTAGTGAATTCAAACAATTAAATGCTTATTAGTTAAAGACCAAATAAAATTCTCAGGTAATTTGAAAAGTTTTGACAGGATTTTTGTGTTAACTGGACATCTGTTCCTTCCCAGAGCATGACTGATAGTCATTGAAATGAAGAAATATTTCTTACACATCTTTCAGATCTAAGGATACTTACTACTCTGTGTCCTGATGTAATTTTCTATATGGTTAGAAAATTATGTAGGCCCTGGTGGGATTCATCTCACCCAGTTTTACATATCTACATTTTCATTTAAGGCTAAATTTGATTAAATGTAGGCGTCTAGAATGAGATTCTTTGCACATTAGATTCATTTGAGTACAATGGCAACATCTCCATAGACTAAAAAAGATCTATGAGGATAATTTCAGATGCTTCAATATTCATGTGAGAAACACACAACAAGCTAGATAAATCCCAGTGGTATAAATTATCTACTTCAAGGTCAATTACTCAAGACTGGCTCCATGGTCAATGAAGTGATCAAGGCACTTTGAGTTGTCTGGTTGTCTCTGAAAATTGACATCTAAAGCTCATCAGATGAATTGTGCCCTGAAATGGTGTATCCTTTCATTTGATCTAATTATCCTTATGCCTGATTTAACTATAATAAAGATTCATTTTATATATAGTAAATTAAATAATGTTTAAATTTAATGATGGAATTTGAATAATGAATTTGTATAAATGACAAATTAAGTGACAGATAGAGAGGTATGCAAACTGACATTTTGGTGAACACCCAAAATAACACTCAACTGTCATACTAATACCCTTGCTTCAGTAGCTTCTCCGAGATAGTACTCATAACAAAAATGATGGCTGTCTATGCTATTTATTTTGTTAATGTCTGTCCTGATATATTTTTCAGGTAAGTGAAGTTACTTATTCACTTCAAAGAGCTGTCTGACTGTCTCACAAGAAGTCTGAATCTCATATATTTCAAATGAATTGTGGCATTCTGGTGTCTCTCCCGGCTCTGGAGTAGCCACCATGCTCAGCGGGGCACTGTGGCTCCTCCCATCCCGGTCCCATCGCTCTTCCCAGGCTCCGCGCGCCCCAGGAAGGTGGGTCAGCCGTTTCTACCGCCGTGCGTGAGGGACCTCGATAAAGGGGGTGAAGGAAGGACCAAATTCCCCACGGCAGGAGCTGAGAGCATTTTATTGGTGTGCTCCCAATTCCTGTATTGGGGAATAGGGCCACGCGGCCCTGGCCTCATGGGGCTTTTATTGGGGGTGGAACAGGGGGTGTCACGTGGTCTGGGGAAGCCAATAGGGATGCAGTAGGGGACGGCACCAGGGCCTGGGGCGGTCCTGGGGCGGTCCTGGGGCAGTCCCGGGATGTGGCGTGGCCCGGGGGAGCCAAAAGGAGCACGGCAGGGGCGGCCCCAGGGCTACGGGGGTGTGGTGTGGAAGGCAGGAGCCAATGGGGAGGCGGCAGGGGCAGTGCCAGGGCCTGGGGCGGCCCCACAGGGTGTGATGTGGCCTGGGAGGGGCCACTGGGCATGTGGCTGGGGCTGGCACTGGGGCCAGGGCGACCCCGGCCACGGGGGAGGGGTAACGGCAGGAAAGGACCCACAGGGGGGATGGGAGCCGGGCCGGCATGGTAAGGCAACCCGGGAACCGGCTACCGTGGCGGGGGAACCTGGGGGATACACGGGGGTACGCAGAATCTGCTAACAAACATCAGAACCCTGATCCAAACCCAAAGTCCGAGATGCAACAATGAATTCTTGCAGAACTAGGGACATGGTACTTATAAACTAGAAATCAATGGTTTCATTAATAAAAATAATGTGTCTATGCATGAAGCTGTGGAAAGCTGCTCTAGGGATTACCTGCACTGCAAGGACTGATATTAAATTGAAGTCTACAACTAACATAGACAGAGGATTAGAAGACAAAAGTTTGGGTTTTTTTCATCTTCTCATCATTGTCATAAGCAGCAAGATTAATTAATTTAATAAGTTATTTTCTGTTGAAATATTTGAGTCCGTATCACAAATATCATTGGCATAGTAATGGCAGATAGAACTTTTTTCAGCAAAATATATGGCTACATAATTTTTCCTATTATGATTTTTAACCTACCTTAATGGTATGCAAATACAACACAAAAAGTGATGTAGCCATTAGAGTCTTTTGAGAGCCAAATTATGTCTCATGAATAACAAGAACCATTTTGTTCTTATCAGGGGTATCTAACGATAAACATGAAAGAATATATATTTCTGTATTTCCTAATTAATTTTATGTTCAGATTGACATGCTATTCATCTTTGGGCAGGACATACGGAAAATTAGACCATATGAAATAATTTTTTCCCCTGAATATCTCACTATTAAGACATATGGTCATAATCCTAAATAGACCTAGGTCCTGCTGTGACAAAAGTCATGTGTCCTATGAATCGTGCATTCTGTGCAGCTATCCAAGATTTATGGTCCAAAACTAAAGCAAAAGTAAGAACCTACTAGGAAATATAAAGGAAATTAAAAAGCATTAATATTTTTTTGGTAAATGGACTGTGTAATATTGCAATTTTTAATATAATTTCAAATATCCCTCGGGTATTGATTCAATTGTGGCTCTGTTAGAAAAATAGCAAGAAAAGATTCTAAAGAAGAATTATTATATCTAGAAGAATAACAATACAGTGAGAATAAAACAACAAAAGGATCAACTGAGAAGAGCAATAAATGAAAAAAATAAGGAAAACTTAACATCAGCAAATTAGTTAAAATACAAAAAAAAAAATCTTTAAAGATTTCACATAATTATAGAATCAGAAATATTTAGTTTGGGAAAGATATTTGAGAATATCAAATTCAACCCTTTATCCAGCACTGCCAAGTCCACTGCTGTACCTTGTCCCTAAATGCCACACCTACATGTTTTCTAAATACCTGCAGGGATGGTGTCTCCATCATTTCCCCAGGCACCTCATGCTTGACAGCCCTTTCTTTCAAGAAATTTTCCCCAATATCAATCTAAACCTCCTCTTGTGGAACTTGAGGCCACTTGCTACTTAGGAGAAGAGGCCAGCACTCACCTGGCTAAAACCTGCTTTCAGGTAGTTGAAGAAATGATGATAAGGTTTCCCTCTCTTTCCCAGGCTAAATAACCCCAGTTCCTGCAGTAGTACCTCAGAAGACTTGCACTCTAGGTCCTCCATCAGCTTTATTGCCCTTCTCTGGACATGCTTCAGCAAATTCAATTTCTCCTCCAAAGGAGCCCTGAACTTGACACAGAACTCAAGCTGTGGCCTCACCAGTGCCAAGTACAGGGGACAGTCCCTTCTGTAGTCCTGCTGGCCCCACTATTGCTGATCCAGGCCAGGATGCCATTGGCCTTCTTGGCCACCTGGGCACACTCTGGCTCATGTTCAGCTCCTGTCAACCAACATCCCCAGGTCCTTCTCACCTTGGCTGTTTTCCAGCCACTCTGCCCCCAGACTGCAGTGCTGCTGCAGTTGTTGCAAATGCAGGATCCAGCACCTGGCCTTGATGAACCTCATACAATTGTCCTTGGCCCATCAATCCAGCTCTAGATCCCAACATACAGTCTCTGTGCAAATCAACAATTGCACCCAATTTGGTATTATCTGTAAAAACATGGAGGGTGACCTTGATCCCCTCATCCAGATAATTGATAAAGATATTAAAAAGTCTTGTCCCAGTACTGAGCCCTAGGGAACACCACCAGTGACTGGCCACCAATTGGATCTGTAACCATTCACCACCATTCCCTGGGCTTGGCCATCCCACCATTTTTTTTACCCAGGAAAGCATGTATTTGTCCAAGTCATGGTCAGCCAGTTTTTTTCTGGAGAATGCTGGGGAAGACGGGGTCAAATTCTTCACTGAAGCTTAAAGTAGACAACATCCACAGTCCTTCCGGTATTCACTAAGCAGGTCAGCTTGTCATAGAATGAGATCAGTTTGGTCAGCAGGACCTGCTTTTAATAAACCCATGCTGACTGGAACATACTGAGAAAAAAATTAAACCATTTTTTTTACAAAATTACCTCGTCTGAAAGTTTGGCTAGAGTAAAAAGAGAGAAGAATAAAGGATTAAAATAGTAGATGGGTATGAAAGGCAAGCACTTCTAAATCTGAATAAGTTTGATGAAACAGTAACAATTAAGGGAAATCAGCTATTTTTTCAATTAGTGACCCTAATTTTCAGACTATTAGGATGTCTTTTTTTAACTAAGATAATAAAATTCAGTTAATTGCTATGCTTTCTTGCTATATTATTAGCTGGCAGAACAAAAGAAAAGATTTTTGATTGGGGTCAATATTTTTATGACTGATGTTCTGGTGCAAAAAAATGAAATATTCTCTTCATTTCTAAGAGAAGTGTTGAAAAGATTACAGAATCAAATTAAGTTTTCTTTCTTTCTTTCTTTCTTTCTTTCTTTCTTTCTTTCTTTCTTTCTTTCTTTCTTTCTTTCTTTCTTTCTTTCTATTAGCTACTTTTCATTTAATTCCTTTGTTTGTACAGATAAGACAGCTGTTGTTTCTTTTCTCTCTGCCATAAAGATGAAAGGTATTCTTGTTTTGTATTGTGCAACCCATAATAACAACGTTAAAATATATGTGTGTTTGTATGTATAGCATGCTGCTGATATTTTACTGTATTACGATGAGCAAAATCAAGTAAACCATGACATTAAACCAGAAAAAAATATCATTTAGTACTCATTGATCTTTAAGACAGTTAACTCCATAGTTACTCTTACCCGTGGAACCTTAACTTGAATCTCTTAAGTTATATTTCTTTACGTTATAGTGCAATTCTTTACTTACATCCAGAGCCCGCATTTTATGTTTCTGGAGTCATAATAGCCACTTTAAAATAAGGGGAAGAATTTTATATATAGAAATGTTTGGTGTCTTAGGACCTGGAATGGACCTTAAAAAAGTATAGATCCTTTGTTTGGGTGTTCAGTGGTCACAGTTTACCCATTCAAATTGAAAATCTGAGAAGATCCACAGAGATTTTCAGAGAAAGACAATTGATTCAAATTTTAGTTTTTTTTCATTAAGATTCCAGTTCATGCTCTGAAACAGAGAGATGGTACAATATCTTCAAAACCAATTGCCTTGATGCTTTCAGTAAGGGCAAAGCAATAGATTTTTCTGCTCTGATCTTGTTCTCAGAAACATCTGAATTGTTTTAAATGGCATTTTTAAGGACATTTCACCCTGAGGCACAGTCATTCTTTATGGAATTAGTAAATTGAGTGGTTCAAGTTCAGCAAAGCAAATTAAAAGAGTGTCTTGATGATGTTAGTCATGACTCTTCCCCCATGTGAAAAAAGAAAGTCATATAATTCCAGTATTTGTTTCTCTCTCCTTCCAAAACATAGTTTAGAGTTATCTTGAAACAGAATGAAGCTTACCTAATAGTAATACACTGAATTTTGACAATACTTAAATGATTAATATTAATGTGAGATAGACTTACAGAAATCGGAAATTAAGCTATATATTGACTACACTACTCAGTAATTATCTTGATGAGTCCTATCAGTCTCATTGTGCAAGATGAGAGCTTGCTTTCTTCTTCTTTATTGTCCAAATTCTGAAAATATTCAGCACAAAATTCAGACAACTAAAAAGCAAAGATGGAAACAGTGTCACAATGAATTTTAAATGCAAGGAAATTAACCCCAGTATAAGACACTCAATCATAGTTAAACCTAGAAAAAACACAGTCAGAATATAATTATGTAAAGAGATGGAAATGGTTAACCATCAGAACCTTGATTTCACCTAGCATATTACCTGGGCCTTGTTGAACTTATTTACCCACGTAAGTCACACTGGAGGATGCAGCATATCTATTGAATGATGCAGCACATCGTTCTTCTCTGCTTTAGAAACTGCTGCTTGATTTACTCAGCCTGGAGAAAGCTCTGGGGAGACCTTAGTGCACCTTCCAGTGCCCATAGGGGGCCTACAGGAAAGCTGAATAAGGACCATTTAAAAGAACAAGGGGGAATGGCTTCAAATTGACTGAGATTAGTTTTAGATAAGTTATAAGAAAGAAATTCTTTCCTGTGAAGTTCATGAGACACTGGAATGGGTTTCTCCCTGTCATGTATGTATGTGATAATTAGTGCAAATTAAAAATATTCTTATAAAAGTTTCTAAGGAAAACTAAAATATAAAATGCACAAGCCAGCGATGGGGATTGCAACACTGGGTCGAAGCCACCTGGACGAAAGAGAGAGGGATTCATTTGCAAGCTAATAGACGTGGCCAGCCCAGAGATGGATCATCCATCAAGGTGGTCCGAGGAATGCCAGGACGACAAACACACGATAAGTGCCTGAGGTCGAGATAATCAGAACCATCAGGAAGATACATCTGAATACCAAACCCGGGGAACAGGATCATGGGTGATCATCACTCTCTGGATGGGTTTTGTTCCACTTGCCACAGTGAAAGAACTGCACATGAATGGGTACAGCCCAGGAAAGAAGAAGGGGACTTTTGCCCCAGGCAAGAAAAACCGTATAAAAATCACTCAGACAGGACAGTTGGTGTGAAGCATAGGGGAACCTCTGCTACAGTGGTGGAAGCTGTGTCTCACCCAGAGCTGATCCTGGGCTCGGCACTGACCTTTTTGATAGTGGCTTTTCGTTGTTATTCTCTAAATTTATATTTGGACTATTTAATACATTTCATTAATAAATTGGAGAATTCCATTTGTAACATCCCCATCTTGGGAGATATTCAAGACCAGGCTGGATGGCACCCTGGGCAACCTCGTCTAGTGGAAGGTGTCCATGCCCATAGTGGAGGGAGGGAGGGAGGGAGGGAGGGAACAAGATGGGACATGGTTTTACAGTGGACTTGACAGTGTTAGTTTCATAGTTGGACTCAGTCATCTTAGAAGTCTTTTCCAACATATGTCATTAAGATTCTGTGATCTTTAAGGACTCTTCCAGCACTAACCATTCTATGATTCAAATCTATGATTCTATTCTTCATTCTATTCTGAAAAATTTTCACAAACATGCAGTACTGTTGCAAGGGAAAAGCTTGACAGTTCCTGCAGGTATTTACCAGGTTGTCTTCACACTTTGCCAATCTACTGTGATTTCTTCTCTGGCACAGGAATAGTCATAGTTCTGCCCCCCTACCCCCCTCCACATATCAATGTTCTGTTACATTTTAAACAAAGGTAAAAATTTTGGCTGTAATAATAGGCAGCAATTAAATAAATTGTTATTGAATTTCAGAATCACCTGATAAAAATCAGCTCATAAAATGTCTTCTAAAGGAAAGCAATATTATGTCTAGGAAAGGCATGTGTATGTTGTGCTTGTGTAAGAGGAAGAAAAAAAAAGTTTTATGAGGGGAATGAAGACTTGTTTTAAAAAGATATGTTTCATAAAAATACTCTTATTTATTCAAAACTATAACAACAAAAGACTACTTCTCAGACAACAACTTGATTAGGATTGATTTCTTGTTTCTCAGGAGAGCTATATTTCCCATGTACCCTCCTCTTTATGCTGGCTTTTAATTGTAAACATTTCAGCTAGTGTGTCATATTTGGAGATATCTGGGGCAGTCTTCAGCAGTACAGCAAACACAGCAATTGTGTGGTTGGGAGTATAGTCCTGTCAGGAATCATAATCTGTCAAGAGAAGCGTTGGAAGCTGGTGGAAGTATACTTCTTATACGGTACAACAGTAGCTCATCATGGAAACTGCACATGGGGAATATTTAGCTAGAAATCTGCAGGATATTTTTTTTTCCCAGAAGTCAAATAATATTACTCAAAATCTCCTGGACCTATTGTCAGAGTCTGGTTTTAAGAGATATCCTTCATCTGAACAAGTTGTTTACAGCCACTAGTTTGGACTGTTGCTAGGGTATCTCAGTGACATCTCAAACAAATTTCTTGCTTTTTCTCTCTTTCTGCTCTTTCTCAAGGCCCTGAGTGCAGCAGGATCTTGCTGTCCTGAAATATTTTTCTCTGTACTCAGCCTTTGTAACCCTAACAGCCCTCAGGGTTTTAGTTGTTGCTGTTCAAGGCTTGCTCTGATGTGGTGCAGCCATGTAATCTTAGATCAGATCTCTGGAAAACAAAGAAGCAGTAAGAAGAGATTAAATGAGCATCCCCTTATACCATCAGTCACTGCCCAAATTATGTTGCAGTTTTTCCTGTCTGTGTCTTGCCCATCCCTGGCTGGGAATCGTCTCCCCAGCTTGAGCTGGGACCTGCATTCCCATAACAGACCTGCCTGGCTGGTTGCACCATGGCCAGCCCTGCTCTTCACCACCTGACCAGACCTGTTCAGCTACAGTAAGATTGTGCCCCTTGTTGAGGAGGCCTTGCTGCCACCCTTAGCTCTCCTTTCTTTCTCTACTCCATGGGTGTGAAATACATGATTTCTGATAATAGTTATTTCAGAAGTGTATTATATGAAAATCAGTATCCTTTCCCACTTGCTATTTTCTGTTTCACTGATGAAAAAAGTGCATATTTTTCTATTTAGTATAACAAACTCTGCCCAATATTTTAAATTTAATTAATTTAATTTTAGAATAAAGCAAAAAATACACTTTTTTTTTGAGTATAGAGGAATCAGATATGAATGATGCCATAAACTTTTACTGGGTGTAGGTACATTGTTAAGTTTACTTCTCAGAGTATTCCTGAACTTTGCAATATTTTTGGAGGTTGTGACAATTTGAGGCATTTGAATGGAAGTGTAGATGCTTTCTACCAGCAAATGTGTAAGAATATCAACTTTTCTTAGCTGAGAAAAATTCTACATTCCTTATATGTATATACAATGATGTAAAGAGAGAGGAAAACTGATTCCTCTATAACATCATAATTATTTAAATGTACTCACTACATATCATTTCATACCTATATGATTCAGCCAGGATTAAACTGTCTGTATTTTACGCATACCATATCATGAACTTAAGAGCCATGAGGGGCTATCCTGTCTTGAAATGAAACCTTGTTTATGCTATTTCACAATCTTAGGTTAAAAATGTGTGATGCAATTGCTTTGAAAAACTATTTTCCCTAAAATTAGAATAGCAAGCAGTGTGTCTTTCTCTTTTGTATGTGAAGATTTCCCCAGAAATCTTGAAAAAAACGGTAAATTAAAAGACATAACAGCATAAAAGCATATCTTTAGATTCTTTTATAAAATATCTTGTAGTGTTTTTACAGTAAGGATGTGTTGTCTAAGGCAGGATAGCAAGTGATATAAACTGCAATTTCTTGGATAAATTAACAAAATTTTCTGAAGGTTTGCCGTATTTTTTATTAATTGATATTGTATTTTTTATTAATATTAATGCATCCACAATTGTAAATTGACATGTGTTTTTAACAACAAGAAAACAATTTTGCTCTTTTCTAAGTCTCCTCTGATAGGAGAAGACAGGTTTTGATTCTATCTATATATATGGCAAATTTGCCATCTCCGTTACATTATGAAAACGTGGACTTAGATTAAACATGAAGAGCTTACATCTTACTTTTACAAGTGTTTGTGCACAAACAAATATTTATGGCTTTAATATGCTATTAAACAAACTCCATCAACACAGAGATAGAGAGGTATATATGTTTATTTGACTTCCTTACAGGAGCACACAGATGTTTTCAACACAGAGACAATTCAGCTGTAAAACCCTAATTCTTAATTCCCATTTCTTTAATATTTTCCTATTCTGTTCTGGGCTGTTCCATCTAATTGGGCAGAAGCCAATAAAATCAGGGATATTTTATAAATTCCTTTCTTTTTTCATTTAAAAGGTAAAGGATATTGCAAAGTAGATTTTTTTTTCTCATATTGTCTTTGCATCCTTTTTGCTACTAAAAGCTTCTGACAGTTTGAATCTAACATGGTATCAGCAAAGAAAAAACAAACCCAAAATTCGTAAAATTTACTATTCTCCTGTGGATTTTCTATCAGGAATTGTGATGCATCTGGTAATTTCTAGAGAGAGTTTGCTGCACAGTTTATTGCAATAGACATATTAATGCTGCTACACTGCATGCATATATTCATTTGACACAGTTTTACATTTCATAAAAATATCTATTGATTTTAGGTCATTGTTGCATCCTGGGATTGGGTTTTAAGGGTTCTTATTTGTGTTAGCTAGCAGAGTCCTGTGTACCCTCGTCCTTCCCCCATGTCATCCCCCCCGCCGTGGTTTCTGGCCCTATGCTGCCTGCCGTTGGGCTTTGTCCCCCTGCCACTCCTGTAACCACTCCCCCGTCCAGCCCTGGGAACCCCCATGTCTGCTGCCCCATCCCCATGATCCCGCTCAGCCCGAGGCTCGGTGTCCGCCCCTGCGGTTCCCTGGTTGGTCGCTGTCTTACGTCATCACCGCGGCACCCGCACGGATTTGAGGGGGGATGTCTGCCCTCCCTGTCACATCCCCTATATCATCCTGCTCTCTCCCAGGGCCTAGCTCCATTTCCCCCACGTGGAGTGGGAAGCGCGGGTTGCTACCCACCCCCACCGCAGCTCTCCGTGACAATAAAGCCTTCCTGCCTTCCTCGTGGGTGATTTGGACATTCCTTCCCTCTTTGCCTCGGACTCTCGCATGGGCGAAAGAACCCGGCAGACCCTGACCAGTGTGCCAGTGGCAGCGGCACGCGGGAGAGAAGCTGCAGACCCGGAAGTCTGGGTGGGGGTGGTGCCAAAGGGCGCTGGAGCTGTACCGGACGTGGGAAAAAGAGTGCAACGCCGCAAATGGTGCCCAATGTAGGGCCTGAGCCGATGGAGTCGCCCTAGGCAGGCAGAGACTCACCGCAAAGCACTGGGAGCTGTGCAGACAGCTGTCACCGCTGGCGCGTGGCCGCGCTGCCGATCGATGGCCGTGGCCAAGCCAAGCGTGCGCGGCCCCTGTGGGACGCTGCTGTGCAGGCACAGAGCTGCGCCGGAACTGTTCTGTGTGTTCAACTGAAAAACGGGATTGAAGACTCCCCCAGAGTAGGTCAGTGAACTCTCCAACACCCACAGGGAGGCACGTGGTACCCCCCAAGTGGGAGGGGAAGTGAAAATCTTCACAGCCACAAAGAGCCAAAGAAGAGAAGCTTCCCGGGGCCGAGGACCCTGATGCCAGCTTTTTGTTTGCAGAGATCCCGGTTTGGTGAGTACTTGGCAATGGGAGGGTACCCGGGCTATACTGTCCTTCACTTGGGTGGGCTTTGCTGTGCTTCTGAGGGAATGAACATGCAGCGCGCAGCGTTAAGCGGCGGCCACCGGGGTCTTTCGCATTTTTTAGGTTTTTTTTCCTCTTTTTCTGCACCGGGGTGAAGTAACATGGGGACCGTGCTATCTTCCGACCAGAAGGAATTTTATACCCAACTTAAGGGAACTCTATTGGTGAAGGGCCCCTACCCCAAAAGTTTGGTTAAACAGTTTGTAAGGTGGCTGTACTTTTCCTTCCGATGTGTAACCATGGGAGACGCTCGCAAAAAAGAGTTCTGGGAGAGGGTGGGAGCGAAATTGGTGGAGGGGATCGAACACAGGGATCCCTTCATGAAAGATTCCTTTGCCACCTTCCATTTGCGGATTTCAGAAGTGGTGAAAGCTGAATCCGCACGAGAAGCGAGCAGGGAGGGGAAAGAGCCATCGTACAAAAATGTTTCCCCTGAACGTGTTTCCCCATCTTCCTTTCCTACCACTTCTTCCACTAGCCCGTGTGGGCGGGGGGAGGTACTATGCTGTTTTAAGGCACAGGGCAGCCCCACAGGTGTGGGCCATGCTCCTGGCTCCCCCAAGCTCCCCTAGCACCCCTGCCTTAGCAAAATTGGCTAATTCGCTGAGGAACTGACCCTAAACCCCTTTTCCAATCCCTTTTTCCCTGCTGAAAATCCCAGTTCTAGAGCTGCCCCATGCTGCTGTGTTTCTTTGAACCCCTTCCTTTGTCTCCCTAAGGAGGCCGAGGCCACATGCTTGATCCCTTTTTCTTCCCAAGATGGAGGGCAGCCACATGGCAGGCTTTCTTCTTCCCACAACCTCTTTCTGTCCTTTGTTCCCTGTATCCCCGCCTTTGACCCAGCTCCCACCTGCCTCCCCGTGGGTGTGGGCGCCGCCCCCGTGGGAAGTCAGGTTACTCCTTCACCCATTGTTCCCCCTCGAGTGGGCGTTCCCTCCAGTCCTTTGCATGTCCTCCCTGCTGAGTCATCGACCCCGCCCTCCCCCACCGGGGAGAGCTCTGCCATCTCCGCCCCGCTGCCTGAGGGATGCAGTACCCGTCCTGTTCCCCGCACTCTGTCATCATTTTCCCATGGGTCCCTGAGATCCGGGTGGGAGGGAAGAGGGGGGAGGGAGGAGCGGGGACCCCTATCCCCATCTTCCCATGGGCCCTGGACGTCCGGGCGGGAGGGAAAAGCGGGGGGGGGGTGGAATTGGAGCCCCTGCCTCCACATTCCCATGGTTCCCGGAGACCCGGGAGGGAGGGAAGCAGTGGGAGGGGGAAGCAGAGGTGGGTTTCTGAGCATTTTCCAGATTCCGTGGAATGGGTCGAAGTGGCAGTTGAGAGGCATGTGGAGGGATCGGAAGTCCAGGACAAGTCTGTCTTGGAAGCAGCATCCATGAACACTGACACACAGTTTGAGATCCCTAAAAGGCCCAGAAGCCACGTGGTTGCCTTGGATGCTGTGCCTCCAAAGAACGCTGGTCTGAAGCAGCCTCCATCGAGATGCCAGTGCTTCCACTGCAATCAGATGGGACATTTTGTCGTTCAATGTCCATTTTTGGGCAGGGCACCCCCAGGGACAGTGGGAGGGGGAAGAGGGGGGGAGGGAGACCCCATTCCCCCAAGAAACTGAAAAAACAACATGCATCTGCCTTGCGTGAAGATAAAAATAAGGCAGGCCACAGCACCTTAAGGGGAGCTTTCCAGAAAAACCTTCCCGCCACCCCCATCTGTGTGTGTCCCAAGTCCCCATGTTTGTAATAAAATTGTCCCAGTTCCCCTATCCCCAAGCACCCAGGGAAGAACCACCCCAGCATCATCACAGCAGGCCCTCTCCATCTGCAAAGGGCAGCCGTTGCAGCAGCTGAAACACCAAGAGCAGAAGCTGAGCAAAGAAGTAGTCAGACGAGCAGTGAAGAAGATCAAGCAGCCGTTCTTCTTTTTCATATTTTCTTTTTCATATTTTCTTTTTCATATTTTCTTTTTCATATTTTGAAAAAGAGGGAATTGTTGCATCCTGGGATTGGGTTTTAAGGGTTCTTATTTGTGTTAGCTAGCAGAGTCCTGTGTACTGCTGTGCTTCCCCCATGCCATCCCCCCCCGCCCCCTGCGGTTTCTGGCCCCATGCTGCCTGCCGTTGGGCTTTGTCCGCCTGCCACTCCTGTAACCACTCCCCCGTCTGGCCCTGGGAACCCCTGTGTCCGCTGCCCCATCCCCATGATCCCACTCAGCCCGAAGCTTGGTGTCTGCCCCTGCGGTTCCCTGATTCGTCGCTGTCTTACGTCATCACCGCGGCACCCGCACGGATTTGAGAGGGGATGTCTGCCCTCCCTATCACATCCCCTATATCATCCCCCTCCCTCCCAGGTCCCACCGCTATTTCCCCCAAGTGGAGTGGGAAGTGGGTTGCTACCCCCCCCACTGCATCTCTCAGTGACAATAAAGCCTTCCTGCCTTCCTCGTGGGTGATTTGGACATTCCTTCCCTCTTTACCTCGGATCCCGTAGAGTGGGCGACAGAACCTGGCAGACCCCGACTGGCGTGCCTGCAGCAGTGGCACACGGCAGAGAAACGGTGGACCCGGAAGTCTGGGCGGGGGCGGCGCCAAAGGGCGTCGGAGCCACCCCAGACCTGGAAGAAAGAGTGCGACGCCACAGGTCTTCTGTAAGTGATGAAAAACAGGTACTAGAAACAATTAAAAAGCAGTGTTGTTCAGTCATTGCCATGAAATCCAATATGCTCTCTCTCATAACATGGTCATTTTATAGCGTTCTATCATCGAGACATGTAAGTGATTACTCTGTTTGCATTAAATGGAGAAAAAATTGCAATAAAGTGCAATTGCAAGTGCTTAAGAGCCAAAAGACAAGCAGATACCCAAGTCCAAAGCAGAATCCAGCTGATGAACAGCAACATAAATATTTTAACTATGGAATAGAAAATGCTTTGGGTGCAACAGGGGGAAATAATTAAAAATTTTAAACAATTCTATTTTTTTTTTTGTTCACTCTATTATCAAATGTGACTAAATATGGATTTTGGCAGTACTTTAAATGATCACTAGTATCCTCTTGGCAGACTCTAGCTGGATGGTAGCACATTAGTAGGAAAATCTCCTGAGATGTGATGCCAAACAAAGAACAGATAAAGGCAGACTGCTGCTGAAGAAGAACCAAAGTAAAAAAAAAGGCAATTAAAAAAAATTGTTTTCAGGGCATACAGTACTAATAATAAATAGCAAATTTTTATCCTCTAAATAAATGCAGATGACACACTTTACACTGTCTTACACTGCAGTTAGTTGTGGGGAGGACTACTCCCCTCATTAAGGTTACTTATTATGCCAGTAAATCCTGTTTAAATCTGCACTCCAGTAGATGTTGGCATAAAGGAGAACCAGATGATGATTAGCCTAAATCAAAAGAACTTTAATGTGTGATGGTCTCTAAAACAGTGAAAATATTGAATGTCGTAACTCGTGTTGCATGATGTTGGACTCAATGGGAGGCAGGTATATAAAATTTCTCCTTCTAGGATGCATTTCTTTTGCAATTCAAACTCTGAAATCCATTTGAATTAGTCTCTCTGCAGACATACATGCCCTAAAGGGTGATTTTCTCTTAGAAAATAATGATGTTTGGCACCTATTCCTCACAATCTATAGTGATGAACATCTCTTGAAAAACATCTCAGTTTTTCAGGGAAGCAAATTTTATTCTGTATTTTTTGAAGGTTTTCAGTTTCTCAGACTTAGCAGGGGTGCTGATCTCTTACTACTATCAATCCACATGCTGGGTGGATTTTGCCCTGAAAATTGTATTTTTCTGGAAAAAGTATAGTGGCCAAGACTGTGACCACATTTGAACTAGAAATGCTTGTCAGTGTGGTAATACTGGTTAGGGACCCAACTTTTATAAAATGTTTTGCTGAGAGCAACTGCATATTCATTAGGATATTTAAATCACATAAATGACTTCTGCTATTATAGCTTTCTTCATCTAAGCAGCTACAAGAAATAAAATCAGCAAATTTGATCCTCTCCCCAATTACACCGATCTAGAAAGAAAGGCCTGAATATGTATGAAACATTGCAGCACTCACATCCTATTGAAAAATTTCTGCTTCTGCTAAATTGTGTTACAACCATTTGTTTGTGTTAAAGCAGTTTAATATTTTGACTTCCTAGAAGAATAGCAGAACTATGTCTGAAATACATGTTGCATGCGTCATACAGAAGTTACCAATTATGACAGGTTCAATACATTTTTCCATTATGTTCTAACTGCTGTGGAAAAAATTAATTGACTATTATCCAAATCCTAGCCATCTTTTCTTTTCTTCAGTGTCATACAATATGTTCATCTCTTGGCATATGATTTGATGAATTTCCAGAACTTGGCTTGTATCCCTTTTCTGTGAGATAAAGTATGCATCCAAAATATTGAACCAGTCCTCTCACAGCTATTCAGTAGCCAGAAGAGAGTTCTGTAAAATAACTGCAGTTTCTATAACTTTTTCATTTCTTGCCTTGTTTAGGGAAAGAATTTGGTCAATGTCTAACTGGCTTTCAACAATACAAATCATAATTCAATCCAGTTAAGTGCTTCTGCGTTTGCTGTAATAAAGTGCTCCAAAATATGAAACAGAGATCACTCTGTGCCAGGTTTTGTTTAGATGCTGATGCTCTGCCAAAATACAGAAGATGGAAACCTACTTTTTGAAAATAATCAGACTTGAAAGAGGTTAAACTGCTTATTACATTATGGTATTAGGCTGATTTAGTTTGTTAATGCATTTGTACTGCTTAAATAAATATTTGAAAATCAGCCCTTTGGATTCATACATTAATGTTTTAACAGAGATCCCCTGTCAGGGGTTACATGGCACAAAATCTTTCATTCACACTCTATGCTTATATACCACATGGCACTGTTTTCTCTGCTGTTTGCTGGATATTATACACACTTTTTATAATACTGTACTTTAGAATCATGGCTTATTATGCTGACTTTTAATATCTGAACCTCAAATTTTCCCATATGAATGTGATTGAAACTACTCTGAGCAAACCTTCCACAATTGTGTATATTTATTCAGAATGCTACCACCTGTTACACAGGTCCCCAGCAGTTACCTGTAGAGCATACTAATAGCTCACCATACAGACCAGGACAGAGGTGACACATCTGTTCACATGCTCTTATGGCCAAACCTCAAGCAGGAATGGAAATCTTTAATGATGTATTTCATGTTGCTGCCTAACAGGAGAGAAAAAAGTGGAGAAGTAAAGCTAACAGCTCTATAATTCTGTGCAAGATTCAATATCTGGCCTGTTGTGCAACTCTTTCACAGGTTTCAGCAACAGCCATCAGTGGTTGTGGGGAGAGTCTCTGTCCTGCAACCACAGGGTGATGTGGCAGAGCACAACTGGACATAGAGTAAGATCCAACAAGGAGGTTAGTGGCTAATTCTATAAAATAACACCAACATGAAGAAAGGATTAACATATGCCTAGCAGAATGCCTGTGATTTGTAATGAGGTACTTCTGCCTCCATGGGGATGTTCTGAGATGGCTCTAGAAATATAATTAAAAACTCACTTCTTTTTTTCTAGGACGTGTCCACCAAGACTAACATGCCTCATTAGAGTAGCTTATTATCTACATGCAGCAGAGCTGGGGACATAGATTCTGACAGGTAATATTCCTTGTTACCCAATATCTATTCATGGAAGCACTTAATTTAGTGCTTCTATAAATTTTCATATAGATTTATTTGCCTTGGACACAGGGACAAAAGAGGCCCTAGGACTTTGTATAGAGAAACAATCTCAAGGAAAAGTGTTTTCTCTCTCCCCAGTCACTATCTGTATTGCATTTAGTTTAAGCACTATGTATACTGCACATAATGTATATAGTTGGAAGCAGGTATAATGGTGTCATTTCAGTGTTAATCTTCAGTAACATTGTTAAGTGCTTTGCTGAAATCCTAAAATCTTCTAGAGATGGTTTTGGGTGTTGCCATTGTAGCTTTGGGATAGGGAAAGAAAAGGTAGTCAAAATCATCCTTTCTCACGATAAAAATCCAACATGGCTGTGAGTATTTTAGCCCCATTATTGATTACAACTGTGGAGTTGAAAATGCAGTCTTATTGAATGAAAGATGCATTTTTTATTTTTTATTTTTAATAAGTGGTGTTGTGTTTCTCATGATAATGTGGAGAAGGATGAAGTAATAATTCTCAAATTTCAGGTTAATTTGGATATTTTTATTTGATGATATTTGTCAAGTTCTTAAGATATTGCAGAGATGTTTCTGCAAATCTTGCTAAACTCACATCAGCATGTTCTTCATTAATTATACATTCTGTACTGCACAAATACCCTGAAGCTTTTTGGAAATGAATTAATTTTTATATTTTTATATAGGAATAGGTATGTATAATATCCATTCGTTATACTCCATAGGTTTGCTGTAGGACTCAAGGGAGACAATGAACATTTCTTGCCATGCAAAAAAGAAGTAAACATTTTCCTAGCTGTTCTATGCAAAAGATATCTTTACTTTATCAGCTCCATGGTATTATTTGTTTCACTCCACTATCTTCAATCAGCTAAATATTTAACTGTATTTTAATTTCATTTGTTTTAGTGACTGCTTTCCATTTTTCATTAAACATATATGAGGAAATGCAACCATTAAATCCTAATTCTGAGAATTTTTAAAGGCTCCTACTTTTCTAAATAGAAAGACTATACTTATGACACTTTACTTTTTATTCTGGTGTGATTGAGAGATGTATCTAAAATAAAGAAAAGCTCTTTTTGATTCATTAGAATCAAGCCTCAGTTTATCATAGGTCCTTGATACACACAGGTATACACCTGTGATTAACTGGAACCATGCTCTGAAACATTGGTTTAGAATACTCTCTACAGAGGAGCATTTTTAAATAAAATATTTGCACACATGCCTTGATATTTCTTAAAAGAATTTATAGTAATCTTGATAAAAAACAAAACAAAAAAAAAGGATCATCTTCATATTAATTGTTCTGGAATCCTAAATGTTTAATAAAAATGAAGAAAGAGGCATACAAATAATATTTTCCAAAGGGAAACAGACAAATGAAATTCCTGCATTCATATTTGAAATATCTTTAGTGAATTACTAGATACAATTGATACCATTGCAGCTATTTTTTCCTAACATATCTCTATTTTTAAAATTATTTGCTATTATTTGGGGTTTAGTTCATTTCTTAAACAGTATATATTAAATTTACACACAGCAAAAAAAAATCTAATCCATTAACTCTCCATGACAAATGGTTTAATACTGATGAAGTAGTCATTGGAATCTTTCCTGCAGCCACAAGAAGCTGCTAGCTTATCAGCTGGAAACAAAGAAGGATCATAAAACATTTCTCAGCAAAGCCAAGAATGAGTTGATAACTAAGCCCTCCATAACCCATACACTTCTGAATTATAGCTGTGACTAATCTTTTATGAAATAATTTTTTTCCTCCCAAATACCTTCTATAGTGCAGCAAAAGTGCCTATGAGCTAGCAGGATGCTCTGATATAGTCATCATTCAGGATAAGCAAAGTCCCCAACAGTTACTACATGCCCTTATGTCTAGTAATGTGTTGCTTGGCTTTATATTTTTCCTGTGCTCTCTTTCCTGGATGACAACTCTTTCCCCTCACACCAGCAACCATACAACCTAAAAGGCAACTGGAAAGTGACAGAAAAATTTCATTTTGTGATCTTTCTTGAAGTCACATGTAATTTTATTTATATTTCTGTCCTTCAGGCATTTACATTCATGAATACAATAATATGAAATGTGAATAAATTAATAGTACAGTTAAGAACATTTTTTCATCAAACACTTCCTTAATTTACATGAATTAAGGAATGTAGTAATACAGAGGTAATATTAAAACTTGGATTTACATAAATCAGTTAAATTTGATTAGTCATTAGCAGTAGTTTTGTCAGAAGCTTGTTCCTTGACATGTATGGGATAAGTGGGTGGTCTTTTTCATGAGCTTACCCAGACTGCAGAAAATACTGTCACAGTTGATGTGAGCTGGCAGAAGGGATGGATGAACTTCCAAAGACCCATTGTATAGCAATATCCAGATAATTAAATCTCGGAGCTTTATGAACATACTAGTACAGGATGAAAATGTCCTAAAAGACAACTTTTAGCCATGCTTTTTATCAGACATTATTTTCTATGTAGGATACTCAGAATGATTTTATTAACATGTGACTAGCAAAGATATCTTGGATCAGACTATCCTGTCCTTGCTCCAACAGGCAACAGCATTTATTCAGATTGATTCAATTACATAAAACTCTATCTCAGATTATCAGTCTTTGTTTTGAGTCTTTCAAGACAGTTTCACTACCTCAGTTTCTCTACTACTTCAGTTCAGGACACCACACTGTAATTTCCAGCATGATCTCCACTGTGTTATATATTACTGTGAAACAAGGCCTTACAGCATTGTACCAAGTATTGTTACTGATTAAGGATAGTTTTAAAATGGGTAAAAAAAGTATTCAACATGTTATGTCATTGTCCATAACAGGATTCTTTTAGTGTTTTCTATTAGCATATTACCATCAGCAGAGATGTTATAGCGTAGGAATTTCTGCTTTCAGATTCTTTCTGAATTTTTTTGAAAAAAGACATATGGCAGACACATTTTTAAAACTCTAAAGCTCAAATATCAAAAGAAAAAGACAAATATTAACATAGTTAGCAGATTTTTTAGAAATCCTTGCTTATGCTAAATGGATGTTTATTGTGATGTAGCCAGTTTTGGATTTTATTATGCTTCATACTCATATTTTGCATCACACAAAAAGAGTTTTGTTTACTAATTTAAAAACAACAATTAAATTTCATTGAAAAATAAGCTTCATAAAAAAATCTTAATTTATTAATATATGAATATTTCAATTAAACATGTGTAACTATATTGAATTCTGCTCTAAGCAATTTCTGAAATAACTTGTGAAAATGACTGGAAATGAAAGAAATTGTAGTTCAATGTCTTCTAACTCAATACAGAGAGGAATAGTTCACCAGCTTCACTTTTGAAGCAGAGATGGAGCAAAATCTCTAAAGATAGTAAAGTTACAGGGTGGGAAACTTTTTTTTTTTTTCTTTTTTTTTTTTTTTTCCCCCAGAATCTACTGTGTAGATATCAGTGAGTTTCTTCAAGGAAGGAGCAGATTTCTATATGAGAGATCCTGCCACCAGTTAAGAGTCTGAAAAAAAAAAGACAACAGAGCCTCCTATCAGTCTATAGTAACTGTAGAAGTTCTGTGAGTTAGAGGAATGGAAATCAGGGCATGCATGGAAGCCATTTTTTCCACATCTTTTGTGTTTTATATATTTTCTGTTTCCTGGTGTCTGCCTGTGTTCTTGAATGATTAAATTCCACTCCTATTAGACCCTTGCTGTAAGTGGTGCTGAGGAAACTTGAATTTTACTGGTTTTGATAAAATGAGGAGGTGTCTGTTCCATGATCTTTTGCTTTTGTTCAGTAATTGTGCTTCAATTATTAAAAAAAACCCAAATAAACAAACCGAATCAAATCAAACCAAACCAACCAACCAACCAGCCAACCCACCCTCACTCCAAAACCCACCAAAAAAACCCATAAAAAACCCTCAAACAAATAAGTAAACAAAAAAGATTGAGCAGGAATTTCCCTTTCATGTATCTTTATCTCTGCACCCAAATATAAAGATACACTTGCCTGGGAATTTATAGAAAAAATATTGTTAACTTCTATAGTTTTCTTGTTTTGTGCCCATTCTCCATTTGAGGTTTCCTGGTGCCTAAATAATGTGAAAGATTAAATTTTACCAGTGCCCCCCTAAATCACTTATCATTAGATAAATGCCAATGTAAATGTCACAAAAGGAATCCTAATTTAAAAAAAAATTGCAAAAGAGCTTTCGTATTTAACAATAGTATAGGACAACAGTTACTACATGCTCATATATCTAGTAATGTGTTGCTTGGCTTTATATTTTTCCTGTGCTCTCTTCAGTTTAGAAGGTTGTCAAATTAAGCTAACACTTGGGATTTTTCACACACCTCCTCAGGGGATGGAGCATATTCTTTTGACAAGCCCTATCCTTAGGCTTGTTTTAACATGAAATGAATGTGGATCCGGAACATACATCTTCTTTCCTGAACAGAATATCTGTTGAGTAGAAATTCACTCCTGGGGCTTCAGACACCTTCTTTGTTGCTCTTGCCCTGCACTTCCAAATCTGATAACAAGGTGATTTATCACCTAATCCCTGAATGGTCTGTTGTGGGGATACAAACCCACAAATGGTAGGTAATGGTGACTTTTGAAGACCTCTCCTAGTTGGCTGGGTTTCAGGAAAGCATAACAGTTATGTAAACAAATTTATTTAACCACTGATTTTTCTTTTTCCTTCTCTTCATATTTGTATCATCCTTCTTTTTCTAGTTCTATATACTTATAATATCATGAGAGATCAGTAAGACTATTTTTAGTATGGATAAATGACTTTCAAAAAAAAAACCCAAAACAACTAAATTGTTCAAAATTGACTCTTTCAAGAATTCTACAAGCCTATTTTTAGTGAAAGTAATATTTTTCAATCACTCAGTGCTTCCATATTAGAAAATAGCAGGCTTTCTATGAGCTTCTTTGACCTGGTTTAGTTGAGGATAAATACTTAATTCAGGATAAATATTAGCGGCAATAAAAAGGAATAGGATGTTACTAGCATGAAGATTTTAAATGTGAGGATACACAAACAGTACTGGGGTTTCTGACTGAGTTAAAAGAGCCATGTGTTGGATAACATTTAATCTTTCCAGAGTGCAAAGGAAGAAGAAAATCCTATTTAGCAAATTCTAGACAATATCAAGTTTAAAATATCCATTTGTGAGAAGAAGTTTTGAGTTTAAAAGATCCACTTCAGTGTGCTGAACAGACAAAAGGAATCTATCACATACAGCTTGCTCTACAAAGGACCAGTTTTTGTAGGTGTGTATGTGTTTTTACATGTTTGCATGTATTGGTACCAATTCTGTAGTAACATATTCAAGAAAGGGTTAAAAATGCTGCCCAATGGCTTCTGGGAAAGAGGAGTGAAAAAATGTAAGAGGAACAACCCTGCAGACCCCAAAAGAAGGAAAGGAGGTGCTTCAGCTGCCAGAGCAGACCTGTGGAAAAGATCATGGAGATGGAGGCTGATTTTCTGTAGCCCATGGAGGTCCATGGTGGAGCAGACATCCATCCACAGCCCATGGAGAACCACATGCCAGAAGGAGTAGGTGGATGTAAGCTCAAAGAAGTTGCACCATGTGGACAGACTGTGCTGGAGCAGGGAGCGTGCTGGCAAGACTGTGGGCCTTTTGGGAACTCATGCTGGAGGAGCGTTCCTGAAGGACTGCACCCTGTGGAAGGGATCCACACCAGAGAAGTTACTGAAGAACGGTACTCAATGAGAGGGAACTATGATGGAGTAGGGGAAATATAAAGAGGAAAAAATGGCAGAGATGAATGGTTATGAACTGACTGAAACCTTCATTCCCCAGCTCCCTACACTGATGGAGGGGAGGAGGTGGAAATATTCATAGCAAAGTTGAGTGTGAGGGAAACGGAGAAGTAGAAGTAAGGTGCTTTCGGAGTTGTTCCTATTTCCCATTATTGTACTCTGTTTCACTTAACTTGGCAATAAATTGAATTCATCATCCCTAAGTCTGTTTTGACCATGACATTAATAGGAAAATTATCCCAATAGGGATAATTGAGGGATAATTATCTCAGTTTCTGAGATTTTTTAAAATATATCTTCTCCCCTGTTAAGGAGAGTGACAGTAAGAGTGGCTCTGTAAGCACCTGGTAGACAGGCAGCAAATTTAACCCCCCACTAGTTCTCATCCTTCTTCTATAAGAACATGTTAAAAGTCGCTTACTGACATCTCCTGCTTCAATTTTAAACCAATTAACATGCAACAACATTAGGATAACTAAAAAAATAATAAAAGCAAAGTTGAAATGAAGTTTACCTCTTACCAACGCCACAGAGAGTTGCTCCCCTACATGATATAATTTTCAACTTTGCTTTTCCTCTTTTCTGTATTTGCCTCTATGTTAGCAGGGAACAGAACAAGTCAGCACAGAACAAGTGTCTTACCTCTCTGAGGCTTCCGTTGCTGACTTCTTGTTGCATTGTGATTGATTTACAGCCCCACTAAGTACTATTATGTAGCATTGCAAAAATAAAACACATAGTCAAAACATTGTTTTATTTACACAGTCTGAATGATAGAGACAATTTAATATTACATTTTTCAAAGCTTAACACAGACAGATGGTGGAAATATCTGAACTGAAAAGTTTGTTTGATTTGGTAGTTTCTATGCCCAGACAAATTTAGGAAACAACTACTTTTTTTTTGAAATGGGGCTTTTTTTCACATTGAAATATGACATATATCTGCTTGCCACAAAGCTACAGAGGCAAAAGCATATAGATATACATGATCCTCAAATTATGCTGTAAGCAGTTTTTGTCTTCAGAATCTCAGATTACTTTTGTATTTAATTTCATCAGAAAACAATGTTCCTTTGCTCCTCTCAGAGGGCTAGTCTACCCTCTAGGATGATGTGAATAGTTTGAAGGAATGCAGAACCACTATACCCAAGGGAAATGTCTGTCTTGAATTGCCCTGCAAATCTGAGTGTATATTGCAAGATTTCTAATACACTCAGTCAGTTCCATGAATCAGGGACTCATAAATTCCGGGAGGCTGGACAGGACAAACGCAGATCCGCACCAATGTGGTGAAACGTATGTTCTCCCTTTATTGTTTGTAAGATGGCAGTTTATATACACTTCAATATAGTTTACAATTGTGAGTACAATTGCATTGGCAAGCAAACATTGTTTGTCTTTGTCTTAAGGTGGTTAAAGTTTCACACTGCAGACCTATACTACTTCACACCGAGAAAGCTCAATTACACTGTGATTACCTTAATGTAATTTCTAACTGCGCCACAGACTGAATTTCCAACTGCGTCAGAGGCATCAAGGCCTCACCAAGGCCTGTATCTGAGGCCTAGGCTGGGGTAGCTCGACCTTCTAAATATAAATCATGCCCTCTTTCTCTCCGAAATTCTGCTACAATTCCCCCTTTTTCTTTTTGAGCTACCCAGATTGACTTGAAGGCGCGGTTAGTAATTTTCTGCATGCACCGTAGCAAACAAGGTATAAAAACTAGGATAAGTATGATAATAAGAAAAGCTACAATACCAAGATGAACTAAATCTTTGATCCAACCAGTAAAACTAAAGAATTGAGCCAGTTGGCAAACAGAGAGTCTACCACAACAAGTTTCTTCATGTTGCCTTTCAGGTGCATTAACTGTTTATAAATTGATTGAGAATGGTCTGATAAATTCATGCAACACATGCCTTCAAATTCTTCACACCCATGTCCTTGTGCTAAAAGAAGGAAGTCAATGGCGGCCCTGTTCTGCAGAACCACATGGCGAATGCTATCTACATCTGTGGCAAGCTCACTTAACATTTTAGATGTTATATTAATTTGTTTTCCTGTCCAGCAGGCCAGGGTTTTCAATTGTGTGAGAGCTTGCGCTGCAGCAACTCCTGGGGAGAAGAGGGAGGCTAGCATTACAGATGTGCGCCCCCATAATGATACTTCGTCTGGACAACTGGGGTCTAGTTGGAGAGCACTCTGTTTGGCGCGTCGAGGCTTCTGAGGCAATCCTAGAACTTGATAAATAGTGGGAGCAAACAGGGTTAATTTACCGACATAACATGGGTCTCCCATAGCTTTCTGAGGCACTGCAGACCAGGCTTGATCCCCACAGATGAGGAAAATTCCTGGCGGCAGTTTTCTTGGAGCACTTTTCGGTGGTATCACGGATTGAGTCCAATTGTTACAATATTCTGAATAATTATAATACAATGGAGATCTGGGAGACAACCAAGTGTTGTCATCTGTTGGCTGTTCTTCTTTTTGTGTTGGTGCAGCAGCATGAGGTCCAAATATCAAACAGTAATTTCCTGGAACAGAACCCAAAAGATGGAATTCTTGAGGTTTAACATTATTAAATATAAGATTTTGCACAACAGCAACAGCTTGTGCTCTCAGACCACTTTTTGGACTTATTTTGACCAGAGTCCAGGCCTTGAACTCTGCTGTGGAACTCAGTGGAACTTCAATTAAACAAGTATGAAAAGGATTGGACGGTCTGGTCAATGACAAGCAGAACGAATCCTCCTTAGTTTGTTGGGCCCAAGTGATCCACATATTTTGTCTTTTATCAATGTCAAGGATTCCAGATACTTTGGTTACTAGAACACTACTTAATAAAAACACTTTGACCTGCCACATCTTTCCCACATTCTTGATTGCCCTAAAAAACAAACTTAATTCTAAATACAAACTATAACTTATGATAAACTTAAGGTTATGCTTATGATTATTTAACTTATTTTCTGCTATTCTACTAAATTAATTTTCATCAGAATTAGATTTGTCACGGGATGTTCCAGGTAAAATGTCGTTGTCAGCACTGTTATCACTGTTGGCGGGTATCTCTGCCTGTGGACACGCACACGTAAATCTGGTTGGCACCCAGACTGGACCAGTACCTGTTGAAATACACATATAACCTCTACCAGTAAACAAAACAGGACTTGACCCTTGCCATTCACCGGTTTGCATGTCCTTGTGATAAACAGAGTCCTGGAATCGCTCGTGGTCTTCCCTCCTTCACTGCTTGGTGATGTATCACAACTGCAGGTTCTTCTCTACCTTCTGCTAAACACAAATAATTCAGGGTAAACAGTACTTTTGACAATCGATTAAAAACATCAGTTTCATCATTTTGCTTTTGTTTGGCTAGATATTCCTTCAAGGTACGATTGGCTTTTTCTACAATAGCTTGGCCTGTAGATGAGTGAGAGATCCCTGTGGTATGTTTCACCCTCCACTTCTGCATAAATGTAGGAATTTGTTGACCAACATAAGAAGGAGCATTGTCGGTCTTAATTTCTACTGGTAAAAATTAAAATAAAAATACCAATTCAAGCAGAATCACTGCTGAACCAGGTTGGGACTCCCCCTTTTTCCTATGCCATTGAAAAACAATGGCAAAAGGACAAGCATCAGCGTTGGAGAGGAACAATGACAACGGCACATGTTCAATGTGATGAGCACTCCAACCCTGTTGTTATAGGTTTCTCCTTTTTTTTTTTTTCTTTTTTACTTTTTTCCTTTTTTTTTCTTTTCAAAACTCGAATCAGAACTCTTTGTTGTTCAAGGGTCCAAACTCGAGGGTTGTTGGCATTGGACAGGGTTATTGACATTGTTGCCTGACAAAGCAGCTGCAATGATGTGTCCCTGTTGTTGGATTGTGTCCTGGATGGCTGCTGTGAATGCTGCAGTTTGATTGCTCTGCTCTGCTCATGTGGCTCTGACAAGCATCTCGTCAACTGGACAGCCTTGAGGAAGGGTGGCCAGGATAGTTCTTGTGTGTGAATTAGCATTTTCAAATGCAAGAGAGCAAAGCAAGTGGTCCTGCACATCTGCTGGCACATCCGGAGCATCTTTCAAAGCGACTGACAACCTGTCAATGAACTGTCCATAAGGTTCTGTAGATCCCTGTTTTATGGTTGTATAGGGTGCTGATTTCTTTTTATCTGGTACTGAAATCAAAGCCTGATGAGCCAACTGTTGAGACAATTGAGGTATTTCAATTGGGTAGGTAAGTTGCACTCTGGTTGTTGCATAAGATCCATGCCCAGTCAGCATATCTGGCTGGACACCATAAAAAAGATCCTCCTCCACTGAATGTTTGTTAGCTTCTTCAACTGCAAGACGCTTCCATTCCCTTTCAAACATGAGATACTGTGAAGGTGTCAGCAACAAGGATGCAATGCTAGATGAATCAGAGGGACAAAGCACATCAGCTGTAAATATATACTGAATGATGTTCCTGGCTGCCTCTGATCTGATCCCATAATCTGTGACTGTCTGTTTGGCTGATTGGAGAATTTTCCATTCATGAGGTTCTCATACTGCATTATTATTTCTTATGATGACAGGGCAGGCAAAAGATCTGGCAGCTTCCCAGTCCCCATCTGATATAGCATCCTTCACCACTGAAGCCCACCGGGACTGAATTGAATTTTTTAAAACCACTGGCATTGACAATTGCTGCTCAGATTCTTCTAATTGAGCCTGTGGGTTTGAAAGGTCAGTGAGTCTGGCTATTCTGTGCTGTAATGTATTTGTTTTCATTACCTTGTTCTGTGACCGCTTCTTTTTGAGACCATTGAAATCAGAAAGATCGGATTCTGATTCATCTGAATCAGAGTTTGAGGGAAGGGGACATCGCTGCACAGCAATGTGACGTGGAAGGACTGCTGCGGGCTGCAGAGCCATAGTCTGTGTTGTGGTCTCTGCCGTTTCCGCCCCCGCATGAGTCTCTGCTGTCGTCTTCGGGCAACGCAGGGTGGCCCTTTGCGCACACGCAGCTGCTGTCGCCACTTGCTGCGGGGGTTGGGGGGGCAGTGCCGCCTCGCTCTCGTCCCTGCCTTGATCTCTGCCTAGATCTCCGCCCCTGTCTTCCGTACCCCGAGCCAGCCCCCTTTCGTCATCATCTCCGCCTGTCTCCTCAGGTTTCACCCAACCCCCAGAGTGGGGCAGCTGGCTCACTTCCTGTTGCCTCTCATTCTGCCGGGGAATTGAAGGAGGCACTTCTGCTGCGTGCACACGACTTTCAATGCGGGCTACAACCTCCTGCACTGACGAGCTGACTGAAGCTTTTTGTCCCTGCACCGGATGCATATTACCAACACCAAAAAACCTTTCAAACCAAGATGGCTCCTGCCCTTCTGTCTTTTCCACCACCGACTGTTCAAAAGCTTGAATCGCAGCCTCTGCTGCCTTCCTCTCTGTGGGCATACTTTGCAAGGTACTCATAACTTTCTTCCAAATTGCTCCGAATTCTAATATTATTTTCTTATCTTTTCCACATTCCACAGCCGATTTCCAAAGCAACTGCCCCAGTTCTTGCCACTCAGTCTCGCTGAAAACGAGTGAGGGCTTTTGTAACTTGCCCTTATTTCTGGCCCGTAGGACCAAGTATTCTAAATCAGCGTCTTTTACTTTTCCCCCTCTCTTAGAGAGAATATACAAAAGGAGCCGCATAGCTGTCTGTAAATCACCATCCATTTTTCGTTCACTCACTTTGCATGCGGCTTACCTTCCAACCACTGTGAGGCGCCCCGTATCCTCCCTTGACACAGCGGCGACACTCGCTCCAGCTCCCTGATCCGTCTCGTTCACCTCCACCGCACTTCCGCTTGCGCTCAATCTGTGAACCACGGAGACTTTCCCGTTTCCCATCGAGACACTCAATTTGGAAACTGAGGAGGCTTTAGTGCTCCGGCATCCCAATCCCCGTTGTCCTAAAGCGTCGTGGGGTCCCAAAGAATGGAGATCCCTGCCGTGATAAGAACGATTTGGGATCGCAAGCCTCTCTTCGCGCCCTCCCTCATGCGGACCAGGGGCCACCGTCTGATGCCGTCACAGAGGCGTTTTGACGGCTCATCAGAGTCTTCCAGTCCCTGTTCACAGGCGCCACAGACTGAATTTCCAACTGCAGCAGAGGCTTCAAGGTCTCACCAAGGCCTGTATCTGAGGCCTAGGCTGGGGTAGCTCAACCTTCTAAATATAAATCATGCCCTCTTTCTCTCAGAAATTCTGCTACAGTTCCATCCTGCCTTCAACCTTTCTCAGAACTTAGGGAACAGGGGTGGAGCAAATAAAGCCTTGCATGGTTTATATTGAGGACCTGATATTTGAGTAGTGGTAGTAGTCATCAGACAGATCACTTATGAATTGTTGTGGCTTTGTTCTCATATGCATATAGTCCTATGAAAAGCCACACTTCTGACTACAAATTATGTATTTCATGAACTCCCTCTGTCAATAAATTACCAAATTTTTACAAACATTAAGCCTAGAAAAATGCCCAATAGTCAAAGTCAAAAATTGAACAAATGTGGGAAAAGCTTGAACATTGATTGGAAAAGCTTCTGGCCTCAGATTTCTTTTTAAAGCAGCATGAAGAAAGCATTTATAGATTTGCAAAAGGGTCAGGCAAATAATTTATTGTCTGGGTTTTAATCTTTATTTTTCACATTAATTAATATGTTTCAGTTGCTTTCCATGGGGAATGTAGAACAACCATCAACAATGTTTACTGATCCATTAGTCTGAGTAGGTGAAAAAGTTTCTTTGTGGAGTTGAGAAATGTACAGAGCATGAACTACCAATGAATCTGCACTGTGCTATTAAAGAATTATAAATATGGCTTGAATACTCAGGATTTTGGACAAATTGGTTTCTTTGGATCCTAGTCAGCAAGAATTCAGAGAAAGGTTACTGATCTAAGTATCTTGGCCACTCTGAACTGGCATAAATCCCTGATTGTTACTTCTGCTTGTCCTCATTTTCTCTGTTGCAGAGTATGGAGCAAGTACTTAAAGAGGGCTGGATGGGTTTTCCTCTCAAAAAATAGTCTGCATAAAACTAGAATAATAAAACAGAAAATAGAATAATAAAACATAACACTTCAAAATGTGCAGATCTTTCTCATGTGGTCTTTACATAATGACTTTAGTGGAGTTACTCTGTAAGTACACTGCTGGATGTCACTAAATCCACAGCATTCAATGCAGAGCTAGTCATTGTCCCCCACAGAGTTTTGACTCACTAATTTAAGAACTAGAATGATCATATAAGTCCATTACCCTTCCAGTCTGTAGAAGACATAAATCTGGAAGAAGGTTATAAACAACTGTGCTGCTCAGCAGGACAATATACATCTTCCCAAACAAAAAGTATTTTCCTTAAAATGCTATTTCTTTGCTATGGACAACCTCTCCATGTATATAAAGGTAGTAGGAGAATTTTAAAAAAATATATTTTGTGACTAATCTTAACAAAGTCTGACTTAATTTACATTTGAAGTTTGTATTGGGTTTGCATGACCAGGTTTTTGTGTGTGGGGGCTACCTGGGTGGCTTCTGTAAGTAACTTCCAGAAGCTTACCCTATGCCTGACAGAGCCAATGCCAGCTGCCTCTAGGACTGGCCCACTGTTGGCCAAGGCCAAGCCCATCAGAGAAGGTAATAAGGCCTCTATTATAAGATATTAAATAAAGGCAAATAAATGTCTTTCACAGATTTAATTATGCTCCAAGAAGAAGGAGTGAAAATGTGCAAGAGAAACAGCTCTGCAGACACCAATGTCAGTGGAGAAGGAGGGGCAGGAGTTGCTCCAGACACCCGAGCTGGGATTCTTCTCCAGCCCCTGGTGCAGACCATGGCGAAGCAGCTGTGCCCTTGCAGCCCACGGAGGTCCATGGTGGGGCAGAGATCCACCTGCAGCCTGTGTAGGACACCCACAGCAGAGAGGTGACTGTGACCATGGGAAACCTGTGCTGAAACAGGGCCCTACAGACCCATAGGAAGAGGAGCCCACACTGGAGGAGGTTTCCTGGTAGGACTTGGGACACTGTGGGAGATCCACACTGGAGCAGCCTGTTCTTGGAGGACTGTACCCCATGGGAAGGGACCAACACTGGAGCAGTTCATGAAGAACTGAAGCCCATGGGAAGGAATCAAGTTAGAGAGGTTCATGGTGGACTGTCTGCTGTGGGAGGGTCCCCATGCAGGAGCAGAGGAAGGTCTCTTCTCCCACAGCAAAAGCAGAAACAAAATGTAATTAACTGACTGCAACCCCTATTCCCTGTCTCCTGCACTGCTGGGGGAGAACATAGAGCCTGAGAAAGAGGGAAGAGTGGGTGGGAGTCAGGCTTTTAAGATTTGTTTTAGTTCTCATTATCCTACTCTAATTTTCATTAGTAATTAATTCAATTAATTTCCCCATATCAGGTCTTTTTTGCTCATTACAGTAATCAGTGAATGATCTCTCCCTGTCCTTATCTCAAGTCACAAGCCTTTTGTTTTCTCCCTTGTCCAGTCACAGAGGGGAGTGATAGAATAGCTTTGGTGGGTACTTGGCATCCAGCCAGGATCAACCCACCACAAAGTGAATGCCTGGAACAAGTTTACCTAAACAGAAGTGTCAGCCTGTTGGGGAACCTCTTGTGTCCTATTTTGCTCAATACAATTTACCAATTTCATTGGTAAATTTTCATTTACCAATGAAAAATTTCCTTTATGATAATGGATATTGTAACATCTTCTTATAAGCTTCATGATCTCTTTCAGAGTAATGTACCTACTCAATTGCACAAGACCACAAAGTTCTTCAAAACATTATTATAGACTCAAATGTCTATGTAAATCAGAGTTGTAGAGAAACTAACCTTTTGAAAAGTCTGTTTCTCTCTTTTCCAGTGGTAGTGGCAAATTCAAGCATAGGCTGTTGTATTTATAGCCTTATTTATTTATTTTTATTCCCATTTTAGAACAATTATTCTGGATTTTCACATGAAAGTCTCTCTACAACAGTTATCAGAATATATTTTCCAAAAATCTGAACTTTGCCTCACTTGTCATATTCTTTTCCATGCAATGGTTCTCAAAGTAATATTTATAACCTCCAAAACTGAATTTCCACCACAAATCCAACTTATTCTCTTTCTAGTTTTCCATCAGGAGAGGAAGAGATGGGGAAGAAAAGAAGAAAAGACCTTAACTTTGGTCCTGGAATAAGATTACCCCACTGTGCTGATTCCTTCAAGATTTTTTGCGAATTTTCTGAAGCATTTAGAGCTAAACCAGTGTTGAATCCCCTTTGTGGAGCACTTGCAAGCAGCCATATATGGAGGCAAAAAGTGCAGAGATGCAAATCTATGCTCATAAAACCTTTTCTATATTGGATAAACTGATCTAAGATTTAATTTGCCTGGTCATATAGGCACCTTCCAAGTCCTGTACACAATGAGGGCTCAAGTATTTTGCTACTTTAGCAGCATGCAAATGCAACATGGGTGAAACAAATTACAGTGTGCCATTATCATTGCTGCCTCATGGAAACTGGGCTCATGGAACCATTGCTGAAGTACATGGTACAGTACTTACTTGTAATACCACAAATGGTTCCTGTCACCACTGGGTTATTAAGGGCTTTTGTGACATTTAGATATTTGATTGCTTTTTTAAAAAAAATATTTTATTACACTTTCTGTTTACACTTTGCTAGTTTTTCTAAAGCAAATAATAAACAGAGATGTCTTTTGCACTACATACATAAAAGGAAAGGGCTTGCCTGCTGTATGTTCTAGCCTTGCAGGACTCAGATCAGAGAGTTGGCTTAATTCACTGTCATTTAAAACCAGATGTTTTTTTCTGGCACACTGTCTTGCAAAAGCAGCAATGAAATCCATCAGATGGTACTCAGGGAATCTCTAGTGCATTAAATTAAATACCACAAAGTAAGAACAATGAAGAACTGAAAATAAATCCTAAAAAAGAAATACACATAAACAAGAGACATTTTCCTCAACCCTCTACTAACTGATGAGTTCAAAGGAGGTTTTTAATACAACTTTGCCAACAAGATGGAAAGCTATTGTATATCTTAAAAGTAGGTGCTGATGCTATATAGACTAATATACACAAGTCTAGTTATTGTTACACAAAACAGTTCTTGCTTCCAGGAAGGGAACTGTGTCAAGCTACATGCACTGGTTTGGAATTATAAGCTTTATACAGCTGGAAGCTTTTGTAGAAAGTGAACTTTGTATTGGTTCTGTATGGCTGCTGAGCTACTGAACTTTAAAGCTGTTTGCCCCAGATCTGTACCTGGCCCCTTGTATTCTCTACAAATAAAACAGGATAAAGTAGACCAGTGTAAATATAGGGGGATGGGTTCTTTTTCTTTTTCTTTTTCTTTTTCTTTTTCTTTTTCTTTTTCTTTTTCTTTTTCTTTTTCTTTTTCTTTTTCTTTTTCTTTTTCTTTTTCTTTTTCTTTTCTTTTTCTTTTTCTCTTTCTCTTTTTCTTTTTTTTTTCTCACTAATAACATTTGGATAGCCAGCCCAAAGTCATGCTGAAGACACAAAACATATTACATATTAGGTACATTTCCTCATCAGTTCCTTGAAAAAACCCAGCTTGAATTAATCCTAAATGAAATAAATTCTGATTTCAAGCTATCTATCTAAACGAAGCAACTCCACTAATTCATGAAACCTGAGAATCTACATTCAGATGTTTCAAAGCTTTGATTGTTCTTAATCAAAAATATCACTGCTAAAAATGTGAAGTAAAGACTTTTCTACTTTTGCTGGTAAATAAAAAAAAAAGATGAAACCTCCAGGCTGAGAGAAATATTTAATTAGTTTAATTATCTAAAGTGTATACCAATCACTAGAATGTTTCTATTCAAAAAGAAATTCTAAGCAAACAAGAGAACTCAGACAATCAACTGAGTAACTGTGAGTAATTTTAGGAAAATTTATGACAGAGAAGACAGTTCAAGGATGAAAATTCTAATAAGAATATCCTCATATAAATCAAAATTAGGAAAGATAATGATAATAATAATAATAATAGCAATCCTTTGCAAAAGGATTTTTGCAAGTAAAAATTTTTGCAACTGAAACTCATTTTGCAAGAAAAGTTGTTTAATTCTAAAATGAAAAATGTTAGAAGTACCACAATGCAAAGCTGTTGTGCTAATTGGTGATAATATAAAGTCTAAAGAAAGGCATACATGTAATGTTCAACACAGCAGAGTTTGACAAAATTTACAAAGGTTAACAACAATGGCTTGCAACACTAACTCAGTGCATAAACAGAAAATATTAATAAATGTTCCTTCTTTCTTTTTCATTCACTGCATAAAATCTGTTCATTCTAAGGCAGTAGATAACAGAATTTTAATTATCTTCATTTAAAAGATGTTTTATTGTTCTGCTTTTCTTTCTTTCACAGTGAGTCTATTTCCTTCCCATATTATTCTAATCTGTACTAGTCCGTCTTTGCCTCCTCTCAGTCTCTGATGCTAGCACAAAAAATTCTAAAATGCTTATTGAACTCATCCTTCACAGACATCATGTGAACAGCATGAAAGCAAGCTGCAACAATGCAAAGCAATGTTTGTGGTATTGAGAATGTTGCAATATTTTCCCTCACAGATACTGGGGTGCTAAAAAGAATATGCTGAATCATTTTCTCAGGTTTGTCAGGTTTCTCAGCCTCTCCCACAGAGACTACTCCTTCCTAGACTTTGCATACAGTATAAATGTACCAAGGCCTCCATTATCCGAGAGTAATATGTGGGAAATTGCCTCTTAAACTCATAAGCACTCAAGTGGATTTGAATAACTATGCCACATGGTTACTACTGTAGCCCCGTCCTTACTGGACACTGTTTAGATCCCTGAGTACGACTTCATTTTATTTATCTTCTACATATTGAGAACTAGTGGGAAAAAAGATAAAAAGATAAATTAGAACTGTAGCACTAGAGGGCACTATAACCTCCGAGATAATACTGGGCAAAATTTTCCTCTAAGCAAAACACAAACGTATTATAAAACCTTCCACTAATTTTGCTGTATTTGAACAGTCTACAAAAGTGGCCTAAGAGTGACTATCAGTGATTTATATCTCTTTATATCCCAAATTATTTCTCTTTCCTTTTTATTTTAAGATTCATATATGACTAACCAAATCCATGGGAGTGGATATTGAAAAATACATGAAACTTTTTTAGATGCAAAGAAATTATAAGAGATGGAAAATAAACAAGGAAAGAAAAAAATACATGAAACTTTTTTAAATACAAAGAAACAACAGGAGATGGAAAATGAACAAGGGAAGAAAAAAAGCAGAAGGAAACTGAGGAGACCATAGCAGATGAATTTGTTTCAGTGTGATATTTGATGTAAAATACCTGGTAAAATCTCCCTTTCTAATAAATTTGATTTTTGCTCAATACAAATAGAATAATCTGGACTGAAGATGAATATGAAATACGGAAGCATGGCAATAAACAGTATTTTTTTCCCCTGAGAAAATATACAGGGAATAACCTTAATATAGGAAAAGTAGCAATGCAGAAAATGCAGAAATTATGACCAGAATTCCATAGCCCTCATATAAAAGATTACTTTGAATAGTAATTAAAAAAGAATCATTGATATAGAATTGCTGTATTTCACTGAATAAAAAATAAATATTTTTTTCTGTGCTATTCCAAAGCACACTATGAAGTCTACACATACATGGGTTTGGATCTCTGGAGTTACATTACTGATATTTATCTTATATCTAAGATTTACCTACTTAAACATCTTTTCACCTATGGACTGCATTTTTTTACATATACTGTTGTCCAGAATATATCATTCAATCAAGCAGTGGTTGGCTATTTCATTCTGTTTTGGCAACCTGCTACTTTTTGTAGCCAGTATGTCTTTCAAAAACCATTTACACTCAGAATGGGTAATTGTAAGTGTGAGAAGTTATTATTTCATTCATCATCGCATATTGGTTTGGATTTGAAAGGGACCTTGAAGGTAATTTATTTCCAACAGTTATAGACTTTTCCCATAACAGTTCTTTACTTTTCCCATAACAGTTTTCATACTGTTGTGACAAAGGTGGTCTCAAAATTATTTACTAGCATAGAATATGAGCTAATATGATGATTTGTCTGATCAAAGACAAATCATCATATTAGCTTTATCATCAATATGATAATTTCTCTGTGATCAGACAAATCATCTTGCAAGGAAGCAGAAATACTGGTAGAAGAAGAAGACCTATCCAGGAGACAGAAATGAAAGCAAGAAACAAAACAAACCTCCAAACTGATTTTCATGATGGGATGGTGGAACAAATTATTGGAAGCAAATTACTTAATAACAGACTAATAAGAACATTTTATTCTCCAGGGTATTCATCCCACTCAGTTTCCACAGTAAAGAGAAGATGGTTCATCCAGAGCATTTTGAGCAGCACCTGATACGAATGCTCCCCTTCAGCTCTCTGGAGAAACCTTTCTTCACTGATTACAGACAGAGCCTAAAGAGACTACCAAAGCACTTAATGGCAGCCATTAAAATAAATAGCTGAAAGAAATACAATCTATCTTCTGAGGTGGAAGTTGTGAGGCAAAGAAGAAATAAGAAGCTGCTGCAGAGTGACAAATGTAGCTATTCAATAACTGTGACTGAGTAGGTCTGCAGGTGGTCAAGGAGGGAAATGAACCTTTCCCTGCTAGCAGGACATGCCCTGCTCAGAGGTGCATGCCCAGGGGTTTCATTACCTGGAGAGGTATCAGAACTAAATGGTTAGGATTACGTAGTTTGACTATACAATTTATGGTTAACAGAACAAGCAGCGGTAGAAGCCAGCTCTGCAGAGATTTTCTGTCTTCCACAGAAATCAGAAACTATGAAATCAATTATTTAAAAAGTTAAAATGCATTGAAAGTGTTAATGAAATTTCAGATTGTTACTTGTAGCAGTCAGAGGCCCTGAAAGGCCTCCATGGCAGTCACTAGCCTAAGATAAGAAATGCAGAGTCATGATGAGTGGACCAGAGCTGCCCCTCTTCCGCACATCAGACCCCTGTTATCTCTCTGTAACGCTATAGGTCGTATTCTCCTCGACCCCATCCATTGGAGAATTTCCAATCCCCCATGTAGCCTACTTAAACCCTCACCTCTGCCCAGTTCAGTGGAAGAGCTGTCACTGGAACCCTTTGCAGAAGCTGCCAATAAAGACATCTCCGCAGAACTCCACACAGCCTTCACCTCTCTCCATCCCTGCGTCTGCCAAGGCACTTTGTGAGCACAGAGCTGAAATCACTAAGAGCTGAACTCACGAGAGCTGAAATCACTCCACAAGTGCTCGCTAAAGTTGCCTGTGGCTAGGAGCTAGCCAGAGGGCCCAGACAGGCTGTGCCTCATCCGCACAGTGCTATCCGGGACACCTACAGCGGCTGCTGCCCGGGAGGCTGGATGGACCCCCAGGACTCCAGGCCGTGATAGTTACTAAACAATAAACATCCTAAACTCTTGACAAACATCTAGCCAAAAAAAGCAAACAACTTTCCAAAATTTGTCCACTTACAGTACTATTTTGCCACTGATGGAGATGTGGATTCTCAATTCATGACATTTTCCTGACCCAGAAAAAAATCTCAAATTAAAAACAAAAAAAACCCCACACATTTTTTGTCAGTAATAGCTCTAATTAAACTTGTCAAAAGAGGATTCATTTTCAACTTCCTTGGCAGTTCTGTATTACGGGAAAACCAGTCCAGCTAAAGTTCTGGGAAAAAAGAAAACAGGAAGTAACAAAATTTGTACAGAATTTGGTATTTAGCTAAAATATTTATTTTTTCACCTCATTACTGAAATAATGTTTTCTTCTAACACAAATACTTTTCCCCTGCCTCTCCAAATCCCCATGATTTTTCTTAGAAATCTGCAATGAAAATCTTTCAACTCATATAACAGTGTTAGTTTCAGCTTGGGTTTTTATTAGGGACATTTTTTCTTTTATCACTGCTCCAATGTAACCAATATAATCTATTTGAAAGTCCCAGAGACAGATTACATCTGGTTTGTTAAGCAGTCTAATATACACCACATTTGGAATGGGATCAACATGAAGGATGGCCAGATGTTTGCCATGTCCTGGCAGCTTCCTTTGCCGAGGGCAAGGCTCTGAAGCAGGAGATAGTGGCATTTCCTTGAGCAAATTTAGTCATGTGCAGCTGGGTAGGCATGACAAGAAAGACAGTCTAGGAGGTATGCTGTAACCATGATAAAGATAAAATTTCCTGAAAAGGTAGCAAATTTAACACTTACAAAAATATTTTTTTTTTCAAAATTATATTGAGATGGACCATCTTTTCCCTCAACCTGTCATAAAGATTGCCTATGTGCTTTATGAAAGCATCATTCACTGAACACTCACAAGGAACTTAGTCTTTTATTTTTCACCTATATTTTAATTTTTTTTTAACCAGAAAATATAGTTTTTGTAATACACAGTTGGGATTTGGTGTCCAGTTGTTTTGAGCACTAAGTCTATATAAATAAAAGTCAGATCTTTGTTCCAAAGAACAGTTAGAAATCTCACTTCATGAAATACAGTTTACTGTATTTCTCAGAAGTGTCAGTTTCTATCACCTTCAGTAGCTCTTTTGATGATGGAAATATTTTGAATTTTTTGACCTAAAGTTGAGGTATTGGGGATTTTTTTATACTTTTGTTGTTTTCAATGAAATAATTTTCTATTTTTCTAGTAAGACCTCTGTGCTAAAGTGAACACCATTTTTAACATAGATCTATAGCTCAATCTATATCAACAAAGAGCACATAAGTTCAGCTACACCATTCTTTTAAGAAAAATAAGACCAATAAAAAATCATTTGGCATTTTAAGTCTGATAAACAAATGTGTAGTATCAGAGGACAGAGGATCTATGATGGGTTTAATAAAAGCAAACATTTTGTGTCATGTAGGATGCTTTCAGCTGTCTGCTGAGAAGGGGTATTACAACTCCCAGAAAATGAGTATGTATTATCAGACACAACTTTGCAAGTAATAATAGCTTTTGTGGAATTTAAAGGGAGAACTCAGTTTCCTTTTTCTATTTTTCTCCCCACTCTCCCTTAAACAGTGCAATCAGATTATTTTATTTACTTCCATTTTTATTTTGGAAAAAGCCCCCCAAAACCAGCAAAAATCTGCCAATCAAAAAACCCAAAATAACAAAAAAGTAAGGTAAATGAAATAGCAACTGAACTTTGGATATTTGAGGTCTACAACTTAACATCTCACAGAGTGAAACAATTCAGATTTGTATTCAACTTGACTGCATTCAATCAAAGTCTTCTCGGGGATGTTCAGCTTTTCTGAACTTGCTAGTGAACACAAGCACAATCACAAAGACATGGTTTGCTTGATAGCCCATTGAAGAAATTAAAACAATAAAGACTCTTATTTGTCATATTGTTGTGAGAAAGGAATGATGAGGGATGAGGAGAGATGGGAAGGTAGGAGGGAAAGAGGGAGGAGATCTTTATTAAAGACTATTATTTCTGAGGTTATGGATCAAATAAAATTATATCAATTCCTAATAAAGTTACTATGTTGATGTAGAATTTAGATTAAATATATATATATGTATGTATATATATATATTAAAGCTGCTAAATTCTTGCTTTGAATGAAGGATTTACAAGATCCCTCTCCTTTTAGGATCTTGTAATTTCTCAAATGCTCACAGTGTTTTCCATCCCAAAGGGAATGCAATGTAGGACTGTGGGCCCAGGGAGCATTAGCGTCTTGACATCATCAGTGCTATTGGAGTTGGAATATAGCACTGATAGCACTGTCAGGTCACAGAGGCTGCCATATATAATTACACAGCATCACCACCACTGGAAGAAATGGGAAGTTGTGTTCTGCTTTCCTTTCTGGTTTGGTTTAAAAAAAAAAAAAGTGGGTAAGTTTTCTCTCAGAGTCTGTGGATTTGCTGCTTCCCACACTTTTTTCACCCTGCCTGAGGATGAAGAAACTGATGCTGTTTGATCATGGACACGCTGGACTTTGCAGAGCATGTATAAGGAAGTGAGCTAAAGGCAAGGAAAAGATCAACAGAGGAATGTTGATCCACCAAAACCATGGTGAAGTCCACCAGGCTAAACCGTACCTCTTAAGAAAGGATTCTGGTTGTGCATCCATATGTTAAAGCAGTACGGAGAAATAAGAGCCAGTTTGCTGAGTAAAACCCTTGCTCTTGAGAATCTCAAATCTGTTATATGCTCATTATATTTAACTTTGACCAGCTCTAATTTAGGCCCGTGAACTGGACAACCATTAGGCACAGCAGCACATACCAGTGAGACACAGAGTACAGAAATGGTTCAGTTACACCTGAGACAAATCAAGTTTGTATGTTCCAACACTATTCAGTGATATGAAACAAGGGATACTACGTGGGTACATTTGGGAATGCACTTCTGACCCAGATGAAAATGCTGATTTACACCATGTGAACTCTCTTTTCTTCATCCCAAGGGCAAAATTTTGAGATATTTTCAAAATACTTTCTTGAGAGTAAGGCCATACAAATTGTCATCAATCCTAGTAACAATTCCTTTGCCCTTTTCATCATGTTGGCCTGCTTTTTCCCTTTTCTTTCTGCTCTATATCATCCAATCATAAAAATGTTACATGATAGGGATTGATTTCCTTCTCTAACTAAACAATATCTTCAATTACTATGATAAAGAATAACACTGCTGAATTATGTATCAAGCAGTACAGAAAACAGTTCTGTCAAAAAAATAAAACTAGCAGTCTTAGAAAATACTTAATTGAGAAACTATTTTCTCCTGTTTTGGTTCTCTTTGAGCTATGGAAATAATAGCTGTTACTGGTATAATTAGGCTGTAGTTGACTTCAGAGAAAAGCATGATATTTAAGTAGTTTCTTTTTATCATGAAACTACAATTTAAGAAGGTCCTGAAATAGAGCCTTAATCAATTTTTACTATTGCAACACGAAGAAAATAAGGTTTAAAGAAACCTCAAAGAGTCATACATAGAAGCACTTGCCTAATTGATACTTATATAACCCCAATATTGAAGTAGAACTATACTAAGAATTAGTTATTTTTAACTTCAGAAAAATTTTAATATTTTTGTAAATCTCCTACCTAGTTTATTATCTCTGCTTAACAAGATTCTGTCTGCTCAGTAAACAAGGGGAAAAATTATTCCTGCCATTGGGAAATGGTTGACACAAAAATTTGAGTACAGCTGTTGAATGGTCTTTCATTTTCTATGGATTGTGAGCTGAATATTCTTCCATCTTCCCTCATTGATTATATTTCCCACATTATTCTCCAAAGATGCCCACAGTTGGTAAATAGCTTTATGATATTTATTTCCCGAAGCAGAATATTTTATTGGCTATTTCACCAGTGCTGAGTAGAGCAGGAAAATTACTTAAGGAATTTAGCAAATAATTTCCTACAATGCAGGAAATTTCCTACAATACAATCTTTTGGCCTTCTTGATCAGTTCTAGTCAGACAGATCTCAGCGTTCAGGAATAACCCACAGTTGAACGGAATCACTGTGGGAGATATACAAAGGCTTTGGAGTATTAGTGAAGAGATCATAGCATTCGTTTCTGGTTTGCAACTGACAGAAAACCCAGAAAGCTGATAACTCAAAACTTAAGGAATTGTTGCCAGTACTGATTAGAGATGTATGACTCCTCAGTGTTTTGGGATGTGATGCTGACCAGGGAAAGGTGATGTATTACTTGTTTCCAAGTAGTCTGAAAAATGTATCAGATTTACATGTAGCAGTATCCAGTCGTTTGGGAAATAGTTCTGGTTAAATGTTTGTTAACCAGAATATGATTATCTGCATGACTTAGCTGCCCCAGAGCTTTTGAGAAGGTCCAAGCATCTGTTTTGTCTTTATTGCTTTTCAACAAAAACTTATAAATGATTTACAAATCAACCCTTGCTTTGTCAGCCTGAGAGGCTAGCAAGACAGATAGGCCAGAGGTACTTTTGTATGACTGATTCGTCCAAGATTCATGATCAAGAAATGCCCTTCACTCCCTTTCCTGAATTAAATAGATTTGAGAATAAGTTGTAGCTGCCAAAATAAAAGGTCAGCAAGCAAAATTTTGAATCTACTCTGAAAGATATCAGAGGACTGGATATCCTTTAGTCTTGCCTCACTGATTCAGTTTCTTGGCCTAACATGAACATAATTATGACCCTTTTAAGAATATGATTCATGTTTCCAGGCTTATCTAGAAAGATCATAATTTGATTAAAAAAAAATTCTAAATAATTTCAAAAATTTACGCTGCAAGATTCTAAAAGCCAGTTTATTTCTGAATAATTCTTTTCAGCATAAGAAATAGTCAACATATTAGTGAATATGCTATTGAAAGTGGAGTTTTGAGATTTCAGTATTATGAATATTGAAATTGACTAGGTTTATCAGCAATCAAAGAAATATCTCTAAATTGCTATTGATTATTTACTATTTATCTGAAAGCCAGCATTTAAATAAATACAAGGAAACAACTGGCAGAAAAATGTTTCTCAAGTTGTCTAATGTATTTAGTGAAGCATAGCTAAGTATAGAACCTGGGTATTTTTTGGGTTGGCCTGTAAATTGAGAGATACAATTTTTTTATTGGTATAATGTAGAAATTAAAATTGCAGCAACAACTTTGCAATACATTTAAATGCTTTTTTCCCCCTATTTGTTAATATTATGGTGATATCATCCCCAAAGATGCCAGATATATATAAACTAATACAGTGCTTAGTATTAAGTCCTCTGCTAAGACAGAAGTGAAATCACAACAAGCCTGACATTAGGATTTGAGCAATGTTAAAATACGTATTCCATTGCACATTACTATCTTCAATTTCATGTATAAAAGTATATAAATGTTAAATAAAGGAGCTACTTTCAAGAGATAAGATTGATTTATCTCTTTTTTTGTTCTTACTAATATGACACCATCTCAGTACTATAATGAACAGAGCTTTATTTTGAAGTAAGTTTAGGAATATTTACTTCAATAGATCTTTCAGATTGCATCTTGTTGCTTCAATGGTGCAAAATTTTGTATATTAATTTAATTTTAATATGACTGCTTAGTATGACAAAATTAACACATAATGACATACAGATCAGGGTGGTGGGTTTACCTGCGCAGAAATTAGGCACATATAAAGTCACTCACTCAATGCCCAACATACCCCTGCCTGCCATGGGATGGGGTAAAAATGGGAAAAATAAAATTAAGAAAACTCAGGGATTCAGATAAAGACTATATACTAAGCAAAGAAAAGAGGGAAAAGCACTTACAAAAGCAATCATTCACCATCTCTCACAAGCAGACAAATGGCCAGTCAGCCTTCAGGCAACAACCACCTTGTAAGGCAATTCCCCACCTCCCTCCCTTCTCCATTTATCCCAGCTTTCCAGGCTGTTTCTTGTCTCCACCTCTCCACTTTCTAGGCAGGGGTGGCATCCCTGTGTACAGAATCAGAAAAAGAAAGTACAGAGTCTGTGTAAGGACTGCTCAATAATAACCAAGGCTTTGGTGTGATACCAGCAGAACTTTAGTCATAAATGCACAGCACCACATGGGCTGCTGTGAAAAATGTTAACCTAGCCAGACCCAGTACAACCAGTTCAATGCTATTTAAGTGTCAACACTATAAATGTGTAAAACATGTGACTATTGCTTGGACATTTTAGGTATTTTCTTCACACTTCGGCATAGAGGTAGAATCATGGCATATGCCAATGTTCATGTGTTAGGTGCAATTAATGCTGACAAAAGTGATGTTACCAGCCAAAATAAGCAAGATAGCTTAAAGTAAAAGACAAAATCAATTTAATTCCCATAGAGCTTCTCAACTAATTTGAAATTAGAAAACGAGTTTAATTATAACATTCGACCCCAAAAAAAAACCAAACCCACAAAACAAACAAACAATCAAACATAGTTCATCACTGTGTAGGAGATAAATTCTGATCACACATTAATTCATTTCAAATGGAACTTTTTCCTTTGATATTACTGAAGTTATGTGATCTGTCATGCTTGTTTGATATTAGACAACAGATTAGAAAAGATAAAACATCAAAGTGGATGTTTACCATTTTAATCTTGTAAAGATATTTTCATTAAATAGGAGAACTCATTTACCTATAATATGAACAGGACCAGTATTGGCTGAAATTTGGAATACCTAGAATTTTACTTTGATGTCAGTGCTTCTCATGTTATGAAAATCTCACTCTTCTAAAAAGATAATTTTGATTTACTGTAAAGATCATTCTTTCAGTAATTTAAGAAGAGTGACTACATACACACACGAATACACCCACAAAGCCAAAGCTTCTAATACAGTAAAGTTTTCTATGCTTTTTGGATGATGTATTCATCTTTGTTTTTAAAGGAACAAGAAATTTAACCACAACTCCTTAAAAGGAATATTAACACTTGCCTTATCCTAAAGTTACACTACTGCAGCAGTAGTGTGGAGAATAAGCTCCATAGGGAAAACTAGGTCCAGAGGGAATTAGCAGCTTTGGCAGCTGTGTAAACAAGATAACCATATTCCTCAATTTAAAACGGGGTGATAGTGAGTTTCTTTATGTAGACTGAATGAACAAGCCAACGTATTTGTGCAGATTGTAGCCATGTAGCCACCCAAGCAGACAAGACTATATGTCAGTGTTTTGAAGAATTTCAGCAGAACCCTGAGCCTGTGAGCTGTGGTGCACTGGCAGGTACACTGCCCTGACTGTGTGCTGTCCCACTGTTAACACTAGAGGAACACCTTCTAGGGCAGCTGGTGATTAGCCTAATCTTTAGTGCTAGGCTTGTGAAATGTACTGGCTCAACCACCTGCACAAAACTCTATGTCCTGCTCTCCTTGTACTACACAGAAGTCAGGAGATTATCTGTGTGTAAAACGTCCACTAGTTTTGAGCTAACCTAGCTTTTGGGGGATGACTTCTACACTATGATGTTCTTCCACTGAAGTCAGAACACCATATTCTAATACACAATTAGGAAGAGTCCAACTGAATATTATAAAAATTGTAAAGAAAAGAAGATTTGTATAATGATTTAGGAAAACTATGCACAGGCTTTAAATCCTTAAATTACAATCTATCTGGATCCTATAGCATTTCCAGTATATGCTAACTATCTCTTAGGACTGCTTTTAATTCAGATAACTTCAGCAATCTACTTTAAACAGCTATGAAAACAGTCCTGGTGGAATGTAAAGTAGATGTGGATATTTGTGTCCAGAATGAAGTGAAGGGTCCAGAATATCTCTACTTTTCTCCACTGCTGAAGCCACCATATTAAAATCTATGGTATAATTGGTTCCTCTATCTGGAGCTATATACAACCTTTTTATTAATTCTGTAAATAAGAAAAAGAGTGAGGAATCTTCATACTGTGGCTAAGGGAATCCAATGTGAAGAATTATTTTACACAAATGGATGAAAAATATTGAATGAGGTTTGTTCACTCTTCTTCCATAGGCTCTTCAAAAATGTACTCTTTCCTCACACAGAAATTATTAACTGCCACTAGCCTTCCAGGAGTTATTACAGTGACTAACAAAGAGTTAGTAGTTTCATAATATAATTTAGGTGATTCTGTGCAGCGTGGGTTTTCGCTCTCCCCGGCTGCACGCAGCTCTTGCGAGCCCGGCTGTGGCGTAGCTTCCACGTGCTACCGGGGTTTGCTGCCGCGGGTTCCCGGACACGGCTCCGTGTCTCGGGCGCGTGGGCTGGCCAGCCTCTGTTACCGTGCGCTAGGGGTCCGGTAAAGAGGTAAGGAATTTGTCCATTTACTCCGTGCTTGGCAGAAACGGTTTATTGGTCACACATGGCGCGGTTCAATGGAAAGACGCGACCGCTCCCGGCACTCGCATGGGAGAAAATGGCGCCTAGCTGCCGGCGGGATAGGGTTTATGGAGGGGCGGGGCGAGAGGATCCACGGCCTGCCGCCCAATAGGGGCGGCTGCCGTGGTGGTGATGCCAGCAACAACGACCAACCAGAGAACCCCGCAGGGGCGGGCACTGAGCCTTGGGCTGAGCGGGATCGTGTGGCTCGGGGTGGCCAGCACAGGGTTTCCCGGGGCCGGACGGCAGGGTGGTTACAGGAGCGGCACAGGGGTAAGAATCCGGCAGCAGGCAGCATGGGGCCAGAAACCGCGGGGGGGAACAACATGGGGGAAACGCGGGATTACAGAACTTGACTTATTTTAACATAAATTAAAAACCCTAATCTAAACCCAAACTCCGGGATGCAACATCTCCCCGCTTAATAAAATATAAAAAGAAAACAGTGGTGTTGATTCAGTCTCTCAAGCGGTGGCCTCTTTTCCCAGCTTCTTCTGCTGCTGCAACTGCAGTGACTGCTACACAGGTGTAGAGGGCCTGGAGATGGTGCTGGGGCTGGTTCTTCTCAGGGTGTTTAGTGATAGGGAAACTGGGACAACTTTATTACAAACATGGGGATTTGGGACACACACAGACTAGGGTAGCTGGAAAGTTTTCCTGGGGCTTTGGGGAAAAACATTTTTTGAGGAGATGGTAGGGTCCTTTTTGTTTTGCGTCGCCTGCGGTTTGATGCAACCCCCCGATTGGTGGGGTCATCTGCCGCACTCAAAGGCACCCTGATGTTCTGAACTACCACCTGCACAGTTACTTGGTACATCACAGCTCCCCTTAAGGTGCTGTGGCCTGCCTTACTTTTATCTTCACGCGAGGCAGGTGCGCGTTGTTTTTTCAGTTTTTTGGGGGAATGGGGTCTCCCTCCCCCCTCTCCCCCCTCCCACTGTCCCTGGGGGTGCCCTGCCCAGAAATGGACATTGAACAACAAAATGTCCTCTCTGATCACAGTGGAAGTACTGGCGTCTTGCTGGAGGCTGCTTCGGACCAGCGTTCTTTGGAGGCACGGCATCCAAGGCAGCAGTGTTCATGGATGCCGCTTCCAGGACAAACTTGTCCTGAACCTCCGATCCCTCTACATGCCTCTCATCTGTCGGCTTGACCCGTTCCACGGAATCTGGAAAATGCTCAGAAACCCACATCCCCCTGCTTCCCTCCCTCCCGGGTCTCCGGGATCCATGGGAATGTGGAGGCAGGGGCTCCGACTCCCCCCCATCTCCTTTTCCCTCCCGCCCAGACGTCTGGGGCCCATGGGAAATTGGAGGTAGGGGTTCCCGTCCCCGCCCCTCTCCTCTTCCCTCCGCCCGGCTCTCCGGGGCCCATGGGAAGATGGGGATAGGGGTTCCCGCTCCTCCCTCCCCCCTCTTCCCTCCCGCCCGGATCTCCAGGACCCATGGGAAGATGGGGACAGGGTGCGGGGAACAGGACGGGGGCTGCCTCCCTCAGGCAGCGGGGTGGAGATGGCAAAGCTCTCCCTGGTGGAGGAGGGCGGCGTCGATGACTCAGCAGGGACGACAAGCAAAGGACTGGAGGGAACACCCATTCGAGGGAGAACAATGGGTGAGGGAGTAACCTGACCTCCCGAGGGGGCGGTGCCCACGCCCACAGGGAGGCAGGTGGGGCTTGGGTCAAAGGCGGGGATACAGGGAACAAAGGACAGAAAGGGGTTGTGGGAAGAAGAGACCCTGCCATGTGGCCGCCCTCCATCTTGGGAAGACAAAGGGATCAACCACGTGGCCTCGGCCTCCTCAGAGGAACAAAGAAAGGGGTTTAAAGAAACAGAACTGCGTGGGGTAGCGCCAAAACTGGGATTTTCAGCAGGGAAAAAGGGATTGGAAAAGGGGTTTAGGGTCATGGCCTCAGCGAATCGACCGATCTCGCTAAGGCAGGGACGCCGGGGTGGCTTGGGGGAGCCAGGAGCTTGGTCCACGTTTGTGGAGCTGCCCTGCGTCTCAGATTGACGGGGTGCCCCCCCTCGCCCACCCCGGTTAGGGGAAGAAGGGGTAGGAGAAGGGGATGGGGAAACAGATTCAGAGGGAGTAACAGATTTTCTGGATGGTTCTTTCCTTTCCCCAACCGAGTTTCACGCGGGGTCTGATTTTACTACATCTGTGATCAACAAATGGAATTTAGGGAAGCAGTCATCTATGGAGGGATCCCTACCGATCCCCTCTGCTAGCCTTTTTCCCACTTGCTCCCAAAATTCTGTTTTGCGCGCATCCTCGGTAGACAGATGGGAGAAAGCAAAGAACAACCACCGGACAAATTTCTTAAATAAATTTTTTGGGTATCGGCTCTTCACCAAAAGGATTTCCTTAACTTGGGAATAAAATTCCTTTTGTTGGGCAGATAGCATGGTCCCCATGCTTCTTCCACCCAAACCACCTCACCCCTGGGGCAGTAAAAAAGAGAAAAAAAAGCAAAAAAACGCAGGCGACTCCAGTGGCTGCCGTTCGTGCTGCGTGCTGCACGTCCCAACCTCGGGAACACGGCCAGCCCTCCCTGTATTAGCTGGACACGTTTCCACGACTAATACTGACCAGACTGAAATCTCTGCAAAGGAAAGCTGCCACGAGGGTCTGGGAGTCCCAGGAAGTGTCCTTTCTTCTGCCCTCCTGGCTGCGAAAGTTTGCACTTCCTGTCCCATGCAGGACACACTGTCTGGTCCCCCGTGGGCGACGGAGACTTCACTGACGTACTTTGGAGAGCCCCTGCTCTCGGTTTCCGTCCGGCATGGAGCTGTGATCCTGCACAGACCGCTGCCCGCTCTGGCTTGGCTGCGGCGCTCCCCCCTTGGCGGCGGCGTGGCCCCTGGCCGGCGGCGGCGGCTCCCGGCGCTGTTCCTGGAGCTCCGCGGTGAACCTCAGTCCACGTGATCAGCTCAGCGCTGGCCTCGGCACCACGTTGGGGCGCCAATTGCGGCGCTGGGTTTTCTCTCTCCCCGGCTGCACGCAGCTCTTGCGAGCCCGGCTGTGGCGTAGCTTCCACGTGCTACCGGGGTTTGCTGCCGCGGGTTCCCGGACACGGCTCCGTGTCTCGGGCGCGTGGGCTGGCCAGCCTCTGTTACCGTGCGCTAGGGGTCCGGTAAAGAGGTAAGGAATTTGTCCATTTACTCCGTGCTTGGCAGGAACGGTTTATTGGTCACACATGGCGCGGTTCGATGGAAAGACGCGACCACTCCCGGCACTCGCATGGGAGAAAATGGCGCCTGGCTGCCAGCAGGATAGGGTTTTATGGAGGGGCGGGGCGAGAGGATCCACGGCCTGCTGCCCAATAGGGGCGGCTGCCGTGGTGGTGATGCCAGCAACAACGACCAACCAGAGAACCCTGCAGGGGTGGGCACCGAGCCTTGGGCTGAGCGGGATTGTGTGGCTTGGGGTGGCCAGCACGGGGTTTCCCGGGGCTGGACGGCAGGGTGGTTACAGGAGCGGCACAGGGGTAAGAATCCGGCAGCAGGCAACATGGGGCCAGAAACCGTGGGGGGGGGAACAACACGGGGGAAGCGCAGGATTACAGAACTTGACTTATTTTAACATAAATTAAAAACCCTAATCTAAACCCAAACTCCGGGATGCAACAATTCTGTAGCATTTTCTGTGCATAAGAAAATAAACATATATTTAAAGAGTGTGCATAATAAAATTCTGTCTTCTCAGTTTCTTCCCTGCAGTAATTTATCTTTAATGTGAATACAACTCTTTTGACTATGTGGAAAAATCATCTCGACAAATATCAAATGCACAAACAATAGATATGATTATCTTAAGGAAAAAGTCTTTAATATAAATTGCAGTTTTTATTGCTCAATTCTTGCTAATTTGCCATGCACCTAATGTTTGAAAATCTTATTAATCTATAATTTTCAGGATCACCAGAATTTCCTTTAAGTTATGATTCACAGCATTTACCATTAAACATTCTGCCATAGATTATATTCCAAAAATATTTTTGGTATTTTCTTTCAAAAGTTGGCACTTTATTTGTGACATCCATCTGAAGGTTTGGAGGGCCTCCCTTTTTATCTCCTTTTCTTCTGCATGAAAGGAGCAAAACAAATGTTTCGCTTTTTTGAAAACAACAAAATGGACAAAGACAGAGAAAATGTGATCCAAATCAAGATGTTTTCTTCCCATTAGTTATAGTTAAAATATGCAAAAAGCTGTGGTCCAAAAACAACACAGAGAACATTTCTGGTGATCGAATTTCTAAGAATGCAAATCTTAATGTCTCAGAGAAATAGGTAAAAAAATAAGATAAATAAACGTTCATAGGAGATCTTGAATAGATCAAGGGTCTGTTAAAAGACATGATGGGAAGGGACAAGAATGAATCATGAATCATAATTTTCCTAGGACTAGAAGAAACAAAGAAAAACATTGCATCTGGCAGTTTCTCAAGCAAATAGAAATGCACAAGGGTAAGTTCACTAGAAAAGAAAGGAAGGAAGATATTACCAAATCCTTGCATTGAATCAACAAGAAATGAGATGGAGAATCACCTGTGCTTTCCATCTTTGACTACCTCCTAGATCCCAGCCTCCTTAAGACTTTGAAGCAGAAACAGCATTCATAATTGGAATTGCTGTTCTGCTGCTTAAAGCCAGAAAACTGTATTTCTATGATCACATGTATAACTGAAATAATTTTTGGAATTTCACCATTGTCAAAAGAAGTCCTGCCCAACCAGATCCCACTTCGCTTCAAACTCAAAAGACAACATGACCAACTACCTCCCTAATGCCAAAAATATTATTCCTTTTTTTTAATAAAAATGGAGTTGTTGGTTTTGAGTGGGGGAATTTTTGCCACTCATTTTGAACTTTCTGATTTTTACAGGAGTTTCAGAACAGTATGAAAGGATTGGTTTCACAGTATTCCTAATGTAGAACTCATGTTTCAGTTCTTCTGAATCAAAGGATGATCTGGAATCTAGAATTTCACTGTGTATGAGATGATCTTTCAACTTTTTTTAAAATTCCCACTTTAATAAGGAATCTATATCTTATCTAGATACTTTAGGATTTATCACCTTATGTGATATTATTTATCACCTTATGAGAGAGCAAATTCACCTCCTTTTATTGAAAACTGTCATTGAATTCAGTATGTTTTGAGCCAAGAAATTATAGACCATTTTTATCTGTTAAAAGAATGAAATACACTAGATATATTAATTCATGAATGACAGTACAGATGTGAATCTGTACAAATATCAGAACACCATATGTACTTGTACAAAATTGTTTGTAAAACAAAATAGAACCCTAGTTTCTAGAATTCTCTTGCATAGTAACAAGATTATTAATTTCTTTTTATCTGCACATATTTCCACATCAGATTGAAAAAAACAAAGCACAATTTGTTTAAATAGATTGTGGTTGTAGACAAAAGTTGAGCTTAAGCCTTTTTTTCTCACTTTGAAAACTCAAAAGTTCATGACTGGCTAACAGAATCTTTATCTCTTCACCCTTTGGAAGTGTAGACCTTTAATAGACTCCCAACTCAGTACTGAGTTCAAAGCAGTTTAAAATACTGTTATAGATACAGCCTGGATTACCAAGCAAAAGAATTCAGTTTTGCTAGGGTAGGCATCTTTGAAACTGAGTTTCTTAGTGCCATCAAAAGAGAGTCTGGTGGTTTTATGCAACACTATTGTTCCACCTTTGCACTGTCTGACTTTGATTTCCGACTTTTTAAAAGCCTGAATGACACCAAAGTATTTGCTACTACTCTATAACTATTTCATCTGGTCATCTCATCTAGATTAAGTCTCTTTACTGGATACATTTTTAGAACTGTGTATAAAAATAAGGAGATCTGACCTTAAAAACATTGTGGTGCAAGACATGAACATGGACCCTCTATTTGTCATAACAGAAAGAAGGAATCATATATACAGGCTATGAAAACTAGAGACAAGGAAGATAATGTTATCAGCCATCAGAAAGGACAGGGGGAACTGAGTAGCAAAAAAAATTCAATCCCCTAACAGTTTTCATTCTGTGATTTTAAAAAGTCAGTTCTGAACATTCTACATTAATCCCTTTAAATAAGTGACTTTTTCTTGGTTTTTCTCATCTACTCATTTCAAAACAAGTCAAAAATTGCCATTTTGTATTATTTTGGATCATTTCAGCCTGACATTCTGACATTAAATCTCGGTAATTTAATTTTTTGCTTTTTCATCCTAAATAATTTAAATCCAAATTGTAAATTTAACACCAGAACTAGAAATACAATAAATAAAGAAATTTGATCCAATTGCATAATATATCTTATATATGTAGCTTTTATTTTCTTTTTTACAATTTCTAGTCTAGTCACATTTCTCTTTCATGTGAGCAGGTAGCAACAAAGAGAGGGTTCAATTAAAAGTAAGTAACTGTTAATTAATTAATTGTGGTACAATTATTAAACTGAAAACCTCAGTTGTTTGCTGATTAACGTGCCCAGTGTTATCCACTTCTTTCAAATGGAATAAGATTAAAGTGGTCAAAGTTCTTAATGAGTGAATAGAAAAATCTCTCATTTTACTTCTGCCATCCTGACGATTAAATTGCTATAATGGATATCAAAAATGTTACTCTGTATTTTAGTTTAACTACGTCTTGTCTATGAATTTCCAGAGGTCTTGCCACCAAATTATCTTGCTTGAGACCAATATCTGCAAGGACTGAACACCCTCTGCCAGTGAGTAACTCTGGTTAGAAAAGTATTTCACTCATCTGCTGAAAGTTTTTTGACTGATGTTTGGATGCTGTTCTTATACTGAATGTCAAAAGTGTTTTGGAAAACTGACATCACACAAGTCAATAAAAAAAATCTTCTGAACTATAAGAAAGATCAGCACAAAAGGACTTCAACAGTAGACCAGTGCACTTGCAGATATTCCTTTGTATGATCTGTGATATTGGACTGGATGCTTATCTTATTGGTAGATACAGCTTTGGCTTAGGGAGAATGCTTTCCAGCTGAGTAGACCATGCAAGTTCCCAGATGTCTTTATTAAAAGAAGGTTATAAACATGCTGTATTTTAGGCTGCTGGAAAATCTGGAAGTTGTTTTCTGCACATACACACCTTGGGGAAAAAAACCCTGCAAAGAAACGTCAATTTTATAAACACACACAAACGTATAGCTGATGGGGTGTAATGTTCAGATTATTATGGCCAATATTCAAAACTCAGAAATAAGTAACGTGATTTGCTGTCCCTCCTCTCTCCTGGTATGATGCTCATCCATCCTCATACAAGTCATATTCTCTTGCACAAGTCAGCTATAAATACTGTTGGTATTTTTTCTTGCTGATAGTACTCAAATCCTTTTTTTTTTTTTTAGGATCACTGGGCCTCATAAAATTTGTTCCTTTAAAAAATTCTGGGTAGTTCTAATGCTATATATATTATCCCTGCTTTAAATATTCTATCAGGTTATGCTCTAAAAAGTTCAGTCAGATTAAATATTTTTGCCTTTGGATCCATTGTTCCCCTGTGCAAAAGACAGATCTATATAACTTCGGTTGAGCACTCCATAAATTGCTTCACTCCTAGGCAATACCAGTTAAAAATAATGCCTCATACAAGATTAAGCCTACCAACTATCAATTAAAAAAGCATGTTTGCAAGGCTTAGGTAATTGAATGTTCCCAGCAGGATTACTCTGAGAACAATGATGTATTTTTGCTCTCAATTCTTGTTAATTAGTCAGTGATAAAACACTTCTTACTCACCATAAAATCTTTCAAGTTCAATTCACGAGGACAAATTTCATTCAGCCCATTGTTCAAGTTTTGATCAGATAAAACACTGCTTATTATTACCAAGATGCATACTTATTTCTAACACACATTCATATTAATTTGCATATCAGAAAGATCTCTTTGACTAATTCTTTACCATCCTTTTACAAAAAATCCTCTTCTGTTAGCGGGCAATAAATTAGATTAAAATATGTACAGTTTCAGGTTCAATTATTTTGCAGGAAAAAATAGTAGGAAGTGTCCTGCCAATGGTGTATAAAATCTTGCTAAAGTTTTGGTGTGTGAAGAAAAATTAAGTGTATAAAGAAGCTGCAGCCAAGAAAGGAGTGGAAATAATACAGAAATAACATATCAGATAGGTGACTGATAACTTGACAAGTACCACATTTAACACAGGTGGAGTAGTATCATACCAGTAAAACTAACCATGGAAATTCAAACACTCTACATTTTTTCCAGTATTAGATTTTTTTCTGAAATAGACAACACCCCTGTTTTTTTTAAGTGTAAGTCTCACAAAAGGTCTTACCTATGCTTCATTCATTTGCTAGGTTACCCATGTTTTTGAAAGGTGAAGAGACTCTAGAATAATTGCTAAGAATTAATTGAGGAAGTTAACTACTCTTTCTCCAGGGCATAAGTTAAGGTTGTTGAACCTTTACAATTCAGCAAGATCAGTTTGGCAGAGTATTTAGTACAGAATTCAGTTCACTTTCAGAAGAGTGACAGTATTAACACCTGCTCAGTCAGAAATACGCCTTACAGTCTGCTTCCCTTCTCCAGTACCATCTCTGTGGTTAGGATTTCCATTAACTTGTTGAAATTAAGATAAACAATTCCTGTGAGGACAGATGGTGTGTAAGCATGTTGAGAAAAGAACAAGAATGGCAACAAAGACTCCCAGGTTGCTTTGCCTAAGGCTTCATTTTAACACCTTCACAGACCTCCATTTTTCTTCCCCACCATTCCCACCTTATTTTCCTCACTTATCCACCTCTGAAGTAGACATTGAGTTCCACAAAACATATTCTTGGAATATTCCACATGCCCTTATTTCTGGAATAGCTCTTTGTTTCCAGGACTCTCACATCTGTCTCAAGATGAGTCATCATCCTTGGGCTGCACTTGCTGTGAAGGCACCTTGTAAATGATGTCAATAAAACTTTGCAATGGAATTCTCAGAGCCCTCCCAAAAATATGGCCTCACTTTGGCTAAGATGGTAAGAAATCCATTAATTTCTGAGCTGTCAGCTACATTTTTCTGAGGTCTACAAATTGCAGATTAGGAAGGGATGTGTAAGATGGCCTTTGTGCCCCATCCACCTGGTTCCAGGGTGTTTTCTCATGTGACTGAAAGGCTGTTACCAGTTAAGCCAGCTGGCAATGACCACAAAGAGCTGATTTTTTTTTTTTTTATTTTCTATTAGTTCTGCAGAAATCTCTTGCCAATTTGGCCTCTATCCAAAGTCATGGAAATTCTTTGAAAAGTACTTGAAAACCGTGCTTACCATCTAGAAAAGATAAAGCAATGATAGGAGAGGCTCCCTTCTACAGAGATTTCTAACAAGAGTTAGGTTTCTGTAACATGGCCATCAGATAGCAAAGGGGGGGCACTGTATTAGCTCATATGATTTTCTTTTAAGGGCATAGAGGCAGTGAACTCTGTTTGTACCAAAGGCATTGGATAGTCCTTTAACTCCTTATGACACATATAGGATTCCAAAAGAAGATGGCACCTCTTTGAGCCGCTGTTGCACTTGGTTCTGGAGTCTCACACAGAGATGTTTCTGCACTCCCCATGACTGCCATGCACACTGCTGAGAGCAGGGATATTCTGCCCAGAATGATGTACAAAACTAGGGAAGACTGTGGACTAGAGACACAAGATGTGTGTTGAAGGAATAAAATTTATCTATCAATTACATCCACATAAGAAAAGACGTTATTGTATCATCAGTACTACCAGTACTGATAGTCCTAATCAGTCTTTATATACAGTGAATAATTTTCTCGTATCAAATTTTAATGTAAATATAAAATAGAAAAAGTGAAGTCAGGTTGTAGTCTCACAGTTGCACAGTTTCTTGCACAGAGGCCACACATAAATACAGAGACTGGAAGCACTTTCCTGTCTGTAGATGAGAGCAAATACCTGCACTGTGTTCTGATTGCAAGCCAGTGGACTGTCAGTGGTCCCAGCCCACTCTCCAACACTCAGGTGTGTTGGAAGAAGCAGTTGTTCAGTGTGTTCCAACATGAATTTTTTTGTTGCCTACACTTTATTCAGTAGAATTATGTGTTCTGTTTGTGTGTCTGTTTTCTCTAGCTATATATTTCGGTTTAATAGGAGATATTATCTCTCTGTGCAATTATTCTGTAAATGTTATGACATACATGTCATATATGTCATTACAGATTTGGTGTAAAAATATGTGACTTTTCTGTGAAATACAGTAAAGCCTTTGTTTTTCAGCATGGACCTTTTTTGAACCCTGGAATAAAAACTTTCACTTTATTTAGATATTATTAATTCAGAAAGTGTAGAGATGAACATCCAGATGGTATTAAGGTGCATTATACATTAAGTCTTTAATACTGAAACTTAATGGTCTGACAGCTTTTCTTCAACATTTTTTCTTCTTTCTGTCAATCACCCCAGGTGCTTTCTGAGTAGGGTTCATGCCATGTCTCCAGCCTTCTTGTGGGGCTCATCACATACTCAGATTTAATTATTTTTATGCTGCTTGTCTTTGGCTGTCAGATGCCCTAAGCAGTAGGAAGCTGGTAGGAAGCAGCAGCTGAGCACATTTGTACTGCATGGCCTGTTTCAATGGTGGGCTGTTGATTGCCTGTTTGGCAAGATTGGTGTAAACAAACTAATTCCAGCTGGAATCATTCAGGCATCTTGAACCCCATGGAAATGAGTTCTTAGAAAGGTGGTGCTGTTCTTTGACAAGATTGTAAATCCTGCTGATAAAGATAAGAGCATTTTAGAGATGTTTTTCAGCTTCTACAAGGTACTTGAATTATAAAAATATAATAATGGGTTAAAGGTAAAAATGAGGACTAAACAAAATAAATCTGGGATACATGAAAGTGGAATAGAGGCTGAAATAGTGTCAGGCTACAAACCACAACACCTTACTAGGAAATATCATCCACTTAGAGACTTTGTTAATTTGGTTTTCTGAGGGTAATTCTCACCTCAGTCTTTCTTAATACTTTAATTATTAAATAGAAGAAAATATGAAATAAAAATAAAGACTGCAGGTTAGAGATGGTGGCACTGTAAATTATAGTGGTGAGATATAATCAAAGGTGAAAAAATATGAAGTCTTTCTTCTCACAGTTTTGTATTAGGTCAGATAAGTGCTGGAAAGAGCTGGATCATCACTCATAGGAAGGGAAAAAATACTGTTTTGTTTCTTACTGTCTGCCCTCTGGAAATATTAAAAAAGCTAATTTGACATACTTTTTAGTGGATGAACAGAATCTCTTTAAAAGATTCAACTGAAGAAAATATTAAAATACTTCTTGGAGATATCTTCATTATTAGATATTTTAAAATGTATTTGAAAATAGAAAAAATACAAATTTCAGTGTTACAAGTAATTTCTACAAAAAAAAATCCTATACTGTCAAAATATACATTTTATTTTTACAAAGGAATTAAACACATACAGTGTAGGCACACGGTTTGTGGTAACTGGGAGCGGGGCTGGGGCCATGCCTCATCCCCAGTGGGCTACAGCTGTGAGGAGCAGGTGAGCAGCATTGAGGGTAATGAGACCTGGAGTGCCCAGGTGCACTGACCAATCACCAAAGGGACCAGAGGGCACACAGGTGCAACGCATGAACATGAGAGGGATAAAAGGATGTGTAATGAACAGTTTCCACATGTTTCCCAGAGACGCGGGCAGGGCCTTCCTAGTTCCCATGGCAACATTAAAAATCTACTAACTCTAGCTAAGTACCGATATTGAAATGCTAATTAGCTAATTGCTCTGTTTGTTTTCTCTAAACTACCTGGAGATAACTGGCCTCCCACCCCCCCAGGCTGCCATTCTGGGACTAACATGCAAATAAAAACCCCTTAGGATCATGGGAGTATTTTTAGGAGATAAAAATGAATATAAATCAAAAACTGAACACAGTAGAGGAGCCTAGACAAATGCCCTAGCTGAGGAAGAGGGTAACACATCCCCTGATTGATTTTTAACCGTCGCCATCACCTAAGAAAGAACAGACTATATTAGGCTCTGAGAAGCAGGGAGATAGAGAGGGAGCCCTGGTGCTGCCACCACGGAAGGAGCGGGGACAGCTGTTGTTCTGGACTTCAGCAACAGACTCTGCACGCCATGCCTCCTCATCCTTGGGCCACCGGTGTGCCACAAGGAAAGAAGAAAGGACTGCTGCTGCTCTGGACTCCAGTGACAGACTCTGCACTCCTCCTTCCTTTTGGCTGCCTGGAAAAGCTACGACCGCGGGGGCGAGCTCTGCGTCGAGCCCCCTGCCCAGCTGATCTTTTTAATAAAGAGATGAACATCAATAAAGGCATTAGCCCTGTTCATTTCGGATGGACTGAAGAACAAGCAGGGCAGATGTTTGTGGCTTCTGAAGTGATGTGGTGTTACTCTCTATGGGTAGATACCTGAAGCCTTCTGATGTGGTCTGGTGTTATTCTGTATGGGTTGAAGCTTTCGGAAATTGTATGATGAAGCTCTTTTTGCAGGTGAGTTTTGGCCATCTCACCTGCAATGTATGCTGTGGAATACATGGAATATGTTTGTCTTTTTAAGGTAGCTTAGTGGCATAAAATCTAAATTTTCCTAAATTTTAAGTTATGGGAGTTATATGTCTTTTCACACTTTAGGAAGATTATAAAACCTGTTTTCAGTGACAAAAAAAATTCTCTTGAACTGCTCACACAGGAATTATCTTTTGAAAGCTACATATTTTGTTTATCTGTGCTAAATGTCATTAAGGGATTATTTACTCCCTACATACTACAGGTGAACTCTAGGAAACATCTTGAGTTAAGAAGAAATAAAGTATTTTATCACTTCTCAAAGTTAGCATGCTCAAAGATGATCCAGTTAAAGCAGTAAACTAGTAAAGAGTAACAACAAGTGTGAAAAAAGAAAGAAAAAATTGTGAAAAGAGCAAGACAGATTATTTTAGAAAAAGAGCTGAAGAGAAAATAATGTGAGCACTTCTACCTGCTAAAGATCCTTAATTAATATATTATTTTGCATTTTCATGTATGTGGTAGTCATTTTTTTAAAATAATGTCAGCAGTTACCTTTGAATAGATAAAAGGACTATATATATATATATATATATATATATATATATAATAATTATACCAATTACTGGTATAATGCTAGGGGGGTTCATTTTATTAGATAACTGTATAGTAAAAAGCAGGCTTGAAATAGCTTCAAGTTCTTTTGCAATATTCTTTTTAAAATGAAGTAATTTGCAGTTACTGTCTGTTTTTCCTGCAGTAAAAATATACCAGCTGTCAATAAAATAGAAGAAGTGAGGAAAATAAGAAAAAAAAAAAGTAGTGCAAAGAATTCCACAGTAGATAAAATAAAGGAGGTGTAAACAAGCAGAGCTAAACTTGTATAAAATATTTGTGAAATGTATCCATCATTTTTCAAGAGCTGGTATTCAAATGCATAGGGTTCAGTGGTGGGTGCACTGTATGGTTCTTAACAAGCTTTTAGCACTACCTATGCCAGATGAGTCCTTTCCTGCTTAATACAAAGTTAAGGCAAAGCAATTTGCTTTGTGGAATGGAAAGGAATCTGAAGAGTCCAGACAGAAAAATCCAATTTCATCTCCAGACAGCTCCAGTGCTATATGCCTTCCATTTTAATGACTGACAGATTCTATTCCTCCTTTCCCCTAGTGAAGAATCAGTTAAAAACTCAGTGTTATATTTTGGGGGGGTTATTTTGGTTGTAAAATCTTGCAATGCATATATATACATTTATTAATACATTGTTTCCTTCTTCTATTAATTCAGCTAAAATACAATTGCCAGGTTAATGAACTGTAGGTTTATATAAATTCTGTCTGTTGCTCCACCAGCCTTTTCTGATTCTATTCCATCGATCGATCAAGTGTGAGCTGATTGCAGATTTCTGAAACATAAATCTCTTCTTACTTGAAGACTAAAGCTGTACCTAAACCTCTGAAACCCTCACTGATAGAGAACTTCTCTATCAATCTATAATACATTTTAAAAAGTAAATATCTTTTTTTTCCTTCTCCTGTCACAGAATATCAAGTTCGAGGATGTTTAGACTGATCAAAGTCTATCTTCAGAGGAATGACTAGTTTTACGTGCTAGTTCCAATAAAAGACTTAAACTTGGCTGGATGTTGACAACAAATTTTGAAGGAAAATTTACAGGTTTAGGAGACAAAACATCAATTCATTTACACATAGTGAAGTCTCTTGATCCTATAAGTACATTGAAATTGAATTATTTAATTGCTATGTATCTGAGAAGCATTTTATTCTCGTTAAAGGTATCATTCAACTTTACCAATAGTAAAGGTTCTACTTTGTTACACATTTCACTGTTTATATAAAAATCTGTTCATGCATTCAGACCAGAAACAACGTAACTCAAAATTTTTATTGCATGGGATATTAAAAAGTTGTTAAAAACCAAAGGAACTGATCTATTAAAAAAAAAAAAAAGTGAATTATGGACAGCAAACATTTCATTAAACAGTAATTCAAACTGGTTTGCATAAAAATGTTTTTAATGATATCACCTTGACATCTAAATTCTTAAGCTTTGTTCTATCATTTTTAAAGGAGAACCCCTAAACTTCTAGTTTGAAGTGTCTGAATGCTACTGGCAAGTAACTCTTGAATCCCCAAAAGGGTTTTCAGATGTCTGGATTCAGTGGTATCAAGTTGCATTTGACATTTGGAATCGAAATCTAGCACCTGGGGACAGTAAGGCTGGAACTTGTGGCCTCTGAGCCCAAGTCTCTTCATGGTTTTGATCCTGGCAGCCCAGAGAGTTAATAGGTAAGCAGGCAGTTGAAAAAAAGTGGATGTCTTGGAATGATATTCCACTGAACACTATTCATTCAGAAATTAAAAAGAAACTTGATTTTACTTGTAAAATGGAAAGTGGATGATGTGACCATAAGTAAATGAATATTTCCTACATTTGTGGAAAAAGCTGAAATCCTTTCGGTCAATGTAGTATTATTCTTTTTCCTTTGGAAACTGTCCTGAATACTCCATTACTTATTTTTTGACTGTAGAAATCCTCCTAACTTGCATAAAACTGTTTGGTTTCTCCTGATTAAAATGACTAAAAACTCATATGATACTTAAACTGAACAGTTGGTGTTGCTCAGTCCTCAATCTTTTCCTGTCCTAGTAGAGATCACTATCCTAGTCACAGTTAATTTATGTATTGGAAAAAAGTAAATTGGGAATGTCACAACAGACTTTTTTATCTGGTAATATATTTTCTTTGTGTTATACTTGGTTTGTTACAGTAGAAAAACTACATGAGCTTATAAACCTGTGACATATCTAGTTAAATAACAGCATGGACACGAACTTAATCTTTACTTGTTCCACTTGCTCATATGCATTTCCTTGAATTTCCTAGTATTAGAGTACAGATAAGCACAAACTGGATGGGGTTTTGGGTAGGACTTGCTTGATTTTGGGGGTGGGATTTTTTTCTCCTTTTTTTTTTTTTTTCTCTTCCCCATCTTTCTTCAGTTTCCAGTAGGAAAGCAAGTCACAAAAACCCAACAGAACTAGAGGTTTATCAATTATTTGCTCACTGAATAACATTTCTGTTTTTTCTAAATGCTTCACTTTGAACTAGATCAAAATGAAGGAATGTGATATGATAAACAGCTCTTTAAGTATTGCTAGCATATGCAGAGAGTAATTTGATAACACGTAGTATGCAATACACTTACCAACTATTTAATTGCTCTTCAAATAAGGTCAACATTCTTCCAATGGAACCCATTAGTATAACATCAGCATTCTAAATGCTATTCATTAAAACATATGAAATAAACTCATCCAAGATAGTAGTATTTTAAGAGATGTCAGGATGTTTGGGTTTGAAATATGCTTACACTCAGCAATATAAGAAATGTTTATATTTTAAATTAATCTTGTTATTGTACTCTGTTTCACATCTTGGTTCTTCTTCTGGTTTTCTGTTCCACTTCCTGACTAATAATTTCCAATTATTTTTCCTCTATAACTGTAAGAAATGCACTCTGCAGGTAATTGGTAGTCTTCATTTGATCGCTCCCTGCATGTTGGCTTCACAATATAGTATCATTTTATTTTTTTACCCTGGGAGCTGATTTCTAGAACTGATTACTTGGAAAAACTGAAATCTGCTCAATGTTTTTGAAGTCTTAAGAAAAGTTTTTTTTAGCAACATCATTTCGTTTGCTATATTCTTCAACAAATCTTGAGCTGTTTATGCTATTTATTGTTTTTATTTATCTTTGTGGTCATCATCTGGAGATACGCTTAATCATATCAGCTTTGTTTTATTGCCAGACTCCAGTTTCAGGGAAATAAATCAGAGTTTTGTTGTTTTAGTGTATTGGGACAGAAAATTGACTTTCAGTTAAAAAATCTTGGCAGAAGGAAAAGTATGACAACAAACTCCCAAGTTCATGCAAGATTTCCTAACATGAGATCTTAGATTCTGCAGTAAAAACTTACCAACAATTAGACCCGTTTTGGGACTACTTAGGCTTACTATCACTTGGGGTGACTGTGACTCCTAGCACAATTTTTTATCAGCAATTCTAAACATGACAGTGATCAACAAAGTGTGGTCTTATATAAATAAAGAAGTGGGCTGATTGCACAAACCAATTCTGGTCCATGCAACTTGTGCTGATATTTTTCCCACTTAAAGGTTGAGATTGAACACAGTGGCAACCAGTATCTGTGGAGTTAAGAATTATTGTTATAATTAACAGATTGCTTAAATTGCCAGCAATTAGTAGACTGTATATAGTATTGCCATAATACTGTTAATATTGTTATATAGAACATCTGTGATATTTAACTCCTAATTCGTGTTAATAGGTGAGTCGCTGGCTCATTGAAAATAGTGACATTATGAACTTGCAACAGCTGAGAATGTTATCTATCACATTTGCACAATACCATCCCTGTACTTAACAACCTACTGACATCCTTCTAAGACAGCTTAGAACTTACGCGCTTCAGAAAGCATCATTTTCTAATTGTTGTATTAAATTTGATGTATAATAAGGGAAAGAAAAAGAAAAAAAATAACCAACAAATCAATGCAAACCAAAATAGTAAGCAAAACAACAAAGATAGAAGTTAAAACCAAAATAATAAAAACCCTCCAACCATGACTTCATGCACAGAATGTTACTGAAATGTGTTAAAAGTATTTTAAACTCTGAAAAAATGGATTTCTGCAAACTTGCTCATGATTTTTTTTTTGAATGGGTTGTAAAGAACCCTTTCATTTTGCTTTGAGGTACTGTGATTAAGATACAAGCCACTTATGTTTTACTAGAAATGTAATAATAGCAATTTAAGGGTGAACACATTTTTAAGTTGCTATTTTGCCAATTCTGAATATAGCATTTCTTCAAAACATGATCATTCCTCAGAAACATTCATCACACTGTTTCCAAATTGAGCTTCAAGTGATCATGGTCATACTATAATAATGCTTTAAAGCTGTCTACTTTGCCATTTATAAGGAGTAATCTTCATGTAATCAGCACCCTGAAAGATGATTTGAAAGTTGATGAATGTTTTATTTTAAGGTCATTGCTTCTTCAGTGAGATTTTATATAGAAATGAAAAAATAACAGGAAACCTCTACAATGTTTTGTACATTTATGCCTTACCTAACTGTAAAATAAGAACTACTGAGTTTGCCAAGACCAATTTCTCAGGTCTAAGCAGCAGAGCACAGTTCCTGTTGTACACAGAGGACTATGGCAGAAAGTGGGGGGATAAATTTGAGACGGTTCCAGGAACAGGTTGAACACGCCTGAGCTGGCAGACTAAGCCTTGCAGTCTATGAGAAGTTCACATGCTCTAAGGATTTGTGGCTAGGTCTGTTGTTTTCTAGGGATAATCTACCTGAGCTTCCTTCAGCCAGTTAAGATTTGAGGATATGTGCTTTAGTTTCAAGATCTGTTCTTGATCCAGCTACAGCAGTTTGAGTGCTTCATTTGAGGGAAAACAAACTATTTATATATATAAAAAAAATTAGTCCGATAATTTCATTGTCTACCATATTCTGCTAAACAAATAAAATTCCAGTAGCCTTTCAAGACTCCAGAGAACTGAAGGTGACAAGAAACACAATTTCTTTTGTTTCTTAAGTGTCACTCTCCCCTCTTGGTTCTTTTTCTTTTAGTCACCTCATTAGCTGGTCTCCAGATGTCTGAGTTTTACTAGGAGCAGAAATTAACATCTGTTTAGCATGTAACAAATGTAACACTGTTTTTAATAACATACCTACAAAACAAACAAACAAGTTCACAACAAGCAAAAAGACAAATGAATACTTTAATAGACTATCAAATTGGCACAAGTGATGCATGTTCTAATCTTTTTCTCATAAAAGCCTTTAATAATTTCTTTTCATATTTAGAGAGAATCTAACATGTTGATCCTTAATTATACAGGCCTTATCACTATATTTATTGTTGGCCCTAAGTACTAAGTGGTTCTGCAATCTCTACAATTGCAACTACCATGGTTATGCTCCTGAAAGAAAACATTCAACAAAATGCAATAATTTGTTTCCTGTTTTCATTATTTTTTGGAGTGAGTCTACTTACTGTAAAATATTTCTATTGATGTGGCTTCCAACTGTTAGTTCCAGGAGTTAGGTCATTACTGAGTAAATAAAGTACAGGAAGAAACTCTGATTATCTTGGATACTGTGAATTTCATGGTGTATGTAGCTGTATCTTTATTAATTCCAGTCCCATACACCTGAAGCTTGAGACTGGTTGTATAGCCAAATATCTATGTATGTGATGAATTACTCCCCTCAGTCCCCTCAGGAAAAGTTTTCTGTTTTGCTGGATTTTTTTTTTTTTTTTTGGTTATTATTTATTATAATTAGATGAGATTGCTATTCTACTGATACTGCTTTTGGCCTTTCAAATGTAACTGATTGCCAATGGAAAGATCAAGCACAATGCTTTGTGAAAGAGAAAACACCCCATATATTATTGGTTGACAAAATTAATCTCTGTGGCTCAAAGCACTCCTGATATACGTGTATATATATATTTTTTCCCCTTGAATACTAAATTAATAACTCTAGTGTGTCCAGAGCAGCAGAGGTGATTTCCTTGTCTTTATTAACCTGTGCTTACAATTTACTGATATTTTTCCACTAGTATTTCAGACATGCATCTGACTATGTATGGATATAAATCATATTATTTGGAAACAGTTCTAGAAGTGTATTCCAGGCAGGGATCAAATAGAAGGTACACTTATTTGAGTTAGAGAACAAAGTTTTAAAACAAACAAACAGGACTGGACAAAAGGAATTTAAAGCCTTAAGATAGAGGGCTCTCTTTTTATAATTTTATATATTTGAGGTTTAAGTAAATGAAAACTCTTGGCAAAACCTTGATGATAAAGATAGCAGCTGGTTAGGATTTTTTTTAAAACAGTTTCTTTTTGTAAAATGCTGATTTGGCAAACCCAAGCTTTTTATGGGCACCTGCCAGTTTTGATGGATCTTTAGTTAGAAAACATTTCTGAGAGCCAGGAGATTTCTCTCCAAAGTGAGAGGACCAGAAAAACAAATCAGTCGTGGAATTCATTCAACTCTGGCAGTCTCATATTCATCTCTCACTGAGCTCATTCAGGTCCAATTCCTTTCTGTCTCATCTCCCTTTTTTTGTGGTTCACAGGTTTTGAGTCCAAACAGGTGTTATGGAACTTCCTCTATAGGAGTACCTAAAAAGTTTCCATTAGTGGAACAGTTACACATTGATTAAAAAGAGAAAGACAGCTTTTTTTGCTATTTTTAAAAGGGAGAAAGAAACAAAGTTGCCTTCTACATGAAATGTTGAGATGTTTGAATGCCTCATGGTTTCATAAGTCCAGTTTCCTACCATTACTAATTATGTCTTCACAAGGGAGCTTTTGGTTACACACAAATGGGGCTGGGCAGTCTGTCGCAGGCAGCTAGTTTGGTTTTGCAAAGTCATGATAATAAGGTCAAAAATGATGATTAACAAACAATGATTAAATTGAAGACTACAGAAAATCAACTACTTCTCAACAGATGGATTATCTATCTATAGGGTCAATGCTGTCTCCATAGGGTGAATCCAGTCAATAGCTTAAAGTAAAATGTTTATTTTCACAGATGATATGACATACATTATTGTTTTCTTAACTTAAAGATTGTGTTGTAAAATATAGGAAACATGGGATATTTTCCAGCAGTAGAGGAGGTTTAATATCTACTCTCCATTTGTTTCATAAGATCAAAACTTATTTGATAAATAGTTATATTTACTAAAAACCAACAAATAGAGTAATACTTTTACTTTTTCCCCCAAGCTGTATATGCTCAAACAAGTTTTATAAGTGTTGCAATCCAACATCTATGCAGAACACAGAACTGGATGACTCAGAAGATAATCTACAGTGAAACTGCTTTAAGACATCACCAAGTCCCTTCTGCAAAGAAAACTACATAGAGACAAAAAAAACCAACTCTAGACTACTTAGAAGATCTCTAGACTGTACAGAAAAAAAAAGGTGAATGCTGCAGGAGAAAGAAAATGTGGTTATACATACAGATCCAGAGAAATAAAAACAGAATCAATGCCTTAATTTAGATTTTTCCTTAAGTTTAGGAATGAGATATTAAGTCCATTATTCGCAGAATGAAAACCATATTTAATCACTTAGACCTTTAAGAGAGTTTAGTGATGTAAATTAATTACAAGGGTGGCTAAATTTTCTTGTGTATTGGCATCATACAAACTGCTGCTGAAAATATAAATGTGACTACATTGAGCAGTTACTGAATGGTGTTAGGACAGAGAAGCTAAGATCTAAATCACTCTTGTATTCCTCTGCAATAACTAACATCTTAATGTAACACAGAGTAATGGAAGGTATCAATCTAAACAGATGCATAAAATCTATCCAAGAATTCCTAATCAGGGGATTGGTATGGAATAGGAGATGAAACTTGCATTCTAAGAGGTGATATACATTCAGAGTTGTTTGCTTTCCAAAAATGGAAAGACACTCATAACAATATGTGTTGCATCCTGGGAGTGAGTTTTTGGGGTTCTTATTTGTGTTAGCTAGCTGAGTCCTGTGTACCCCCGCGCTTCGCCCATGTCGTTCCCCACACCGCGGTTTCTGGCCCCATGCTGCCTGCCGCTGGGCTATCCCCTCTGTTGCTCCTGTGACCACTCCCCCATCCAGCCCCGGGAAACCCCGTGTCCGCCGCCCCATCCCCACGATCCCACTCAGCCCGAGGCTCGGTGTCCGCCCCTGCGGTTCACTGATTGGTTGCTGTCCTACATCATCATTGGGGGGGACGGCGTCTGCCCTCCCTATCACATCCCCTGTATCATTCTGCTCACTTTTGGGTCCTGCTGCCATTTCCCCCATGTGGAGTGGGAAGCACGGGTCGCTACCCCCCCACTGCAGCTCTCAGCGACAATGAAGCCTTCCTGCTTCCCTTGTGGGTGATCTGGACATTCCTTCCCTCTTTACCTTGGATCCCGTAGCATGGGCGACAGAACCCGGCAGACCCCGACCCACGTGCCAGTGGCATGTGGGAGAGAAGCGGCGAACCAGGAAGTCCAGGGGGAGGTGGCGCCGGAGGGCGTCAGAGCTGCCCTGGACCGGGGAGAAAAAGAGAACACCGCAAATCTGATTATTACTATTGCCATAATAGTGGGTAAAATTATTAAAAAGTGTGTTTCAGAAGATTGCTTTTGGATTTCTAAGGTAGCTTGGATTTTCCTCCTTAGACATTCCAATTTCCCAGCTATTTTGATTTATATTAGCAAACTGCTGTCTTGTTAAAATGGTATTCTTGTTTAAAAATGAGGAAAGAGCAATACCTTTAAGAGGGAAGATGAAAATTGAGGTAAATTCAGATTGAATTAGGGAGAATAAAAATATAATCATGGTATATTAAGCTGTTAAGAAATCTGTTATTTGGTAAAATGGGGAAGTGACAGAAAAAGCTGTGTGTAATGTCTGTGGTTTCCCCGTGGTAGGTCTACAGAACTGACAGCTTATGCCGAGAAAGAGCTACGTAAATGAGCTCAAAGGTAACAGGTTTTCTACACACATCTGAACTAGCATGAATATTTCTGTGCTTTATCACAGTTTTCCAAACTCTTTTATTACTTAAAAGAGGACTGGAATGAACCTTGAACGACAGAGTGCATAGATGTTCCCAGAAGACTTAACTGTGGGTTAGACACATGCTCTTTAGAAGCTTGCTAATCACCGAGTGTTTTACCAAAAAAACCCAAGGTTAGAAAAATTACTGTTTTGATTTCTGCATTCTCCAACCATAGAGGCACTGAGCTGACATCAGTTAACTCTTGAGCAAAAAGTAGTCAGGGCACCTTATCCTACTTTAGCAAACTGGATTGAACACTAAGATAATCCTAGCTGTCTTGGCAACATAAAAATCCCTCAAGAAAAACCTACTAAGAAAATTCTGTAATAGGTCATCCTGAAGATCACAGCAGTTAGAAAAATAATTTAGTGTGGATGCTAAGCATCTCTGAGTATTCTTTTCTAAACTGTCACTTGTCAGTAATGCAGTTTGAACTTTTAACTTCCACCATGTTGGCTGCCATTTTTCTTAAGCGACATATTAGACCTTTGTTTCTTGAAACAGAAATTTCTTAAAAAGGAAACTGGCTGGGAATTAGCCTTTAAAATTTTGTAAGATTATACATCTGGCTTACTTAAATTATTCCTATCTCTTGATACTATGAGTAAGAAATAGATTTTTAAAAAGTCTTTATTTTTTTTTTTCTGTTGGTAAGATATTTTTGAGTTTCATTTTTTTCTCCAGTTCCATTTTGCACTGTATGATCTGAACTACATACAACATGTGATACAGTCAATTGTTTGATTTCAAATGAACAAATATTTTTGAAAATGTACAGAATTACTATATATGATAATCAAAAAAAATCTTGAAAGAAATGTCACAGCACTTCATATAGTAAAATGGGAAATATTAATGATGTGGTCTGTATAACAAGGAAGATATTCTGTTACGTATTTTAGAAATACAACTTTGGTGATTAGTTGTATCAGATATGGTGCTGCAGAAATTAGAAAGTTATTGTAGATGTTTCATTAAGCATATATTTCTAGGCATTGTATAAATAAAATCACGATCATTTAAGCACTTTTTTGCATCATAATAGTTGAGTTAGTTATTCATTGTTAAATTCAACATGTATTATGTATCTTCAATAAATTGTTTCAGAGATCCCTTTCTGCTGCTCTCATTCAGATTCAAATTATTGAATTAGTGGTCACAGCTCTCTCTGCCCTTTCTTCTGAAGTCCAGGGGACACACACACAGAAGTTTTTTTGGTTGGTTGGTTTTGATTTTTTTTAAGTAAGCCACCTGATAGTAATTTTCCTTTTTTTCAAAGTCTTAAAATGTGTTTTCTCTATGAAAATTATAGTGTAGAGTTTACAATACTGTGTTGGTTTGCATCCCTTTTCATCCAGCTGGCACTCTCAGTATTTTTAAACCATGGCTGTATAGGATTCGCACAAAAATTCCTAGCTACTATGTGTCTGTTGTTCAGCCAGTTGAGTTATTAGAAATCTTGTAAAGGTACAGTATTTTGACAGGGCTCACCCCCAGATTGGGGTGACCCCGGGAGGTGGTAAAGTCTCTCCTCCAACCCAGGCCTTCAAAGAAAGACTCAGTAGTCTTCAGTCGTCCAGTCTCAAGGTAGTTTATTGTATGTTATCTAAAAGATTTTCTTCCTGAACTGCTGCGGTTCTTTCAGCAAGGCAGACAAAGGCAAGCACACACTCCCTGACACTGTCTCGGACTCCTTCTCTCTCTGTGTCTGACCGTCTCTCCCCACCCCAGGGGCTGGTGCCATCTTTTATATCATACATTACGTGTTAAATGTTTATAGTTTTTCCCCAATGCATATCACCTATACTGAATAGTGACTTTCTACTCTAAATCAATCTGTGAGTGCCAACATCACCAAGAACATGGAGGAGAGGAAGGAGAAAGAAGGAGGACAGGGCACGCCCAAATCCCTCCATCTTAGAACTTCTGATCCCTATGTACAAAACTCAGACCCCTCTGTACAAGGCCTAAACCCCCCCTGTACAGCACTCAAATATCCTTTCTTTCACTTTGTGACTACTTCTACTATAATATCTAGACTTTTGTGATTTCTTGTTCTTCCTGCAAGGTTGGTAAATTGTTCCATGGATCAAATTCAAAGCCACGGGGGTTTCTGGCTGCATGCCAGGGTCTCAAATGCTTCTGACCTGGACCTGGAACATCCAGGAGTGTCTGAGGGACACTTTGGGTTCCGACAGTATTTCATCTTCCAGAAGAAATGCCAGCACATTACTAGCCTCACAACCCTGAAACTTAAACTGTCTGTAATAGTTGCTCCTTTGAGTAACATTTAGAAACTGAAAGGAGCTGTCTTACAGTTTACAGCTATTTGGTGTGCAATTTGGCAGTGTTTATGGACCTAGCATCTTTATTTGATGAGCTTCCAGAAGCTTTTAAAAACCAGATTAACTTTGTTATCTCTTTCATATCTGTTTTCTTACAGTATTCACCAGCATCTTGCAAGAGCATATTAAGTTGCACTGCTAGTGTATGTCATAGGGGTTGTTTATTCTCTCCCACAAGAGACAAGGAAGAACAGGGTGTTGCTAGAGTGTTTTATACACACCTATGTTTACATAGGTCCTCCTTCCTGCTCTTCTTGAAAACTGGGACAACATTCACCAGTTTCCTATCAGCTGGGTTTACTCTCCAGAGCAGTCTCTCAAGACTGCTCAAAAATCATCAAGAGAGGCTTTGCAATGACACCAACAAGATCTTTGAGGATTCTCTGATTAATCCCATGAGACCCCATAGATTTAAACGAATTCAGCTGCATCAGCAGATTCCACAAAATTTCAGGGTCAACTAGGAGTTTGCCATTATCACAGTCATGGTCCTCCAGCTCAGGGTACTGAGACCCCATTGGTCCATCATCAGTATTGAAGACAGCAGCAAAGAATGCATTAAATACCTCTGGCTTGTCTCTGTCCCGGTTTGTGACGTGACCATCCTCATCCATAACAGGATAACAGAAGCATTTTCACACTGCCTTTGGCCAGCTTCATCTCCAATTGAGCTACGGTAGTATGAATTTTCTCCCTACATTGGCAAACAGCACCTCCGTATTCTTCCCATGTCACCTGACCTTGCTTCCACTAGGTTTACATCTTCATTTTCTGCCTTATTTCTGAGGGATACTCCTGTTCAGCCAAGCCTTCCTTCTCCGCCACCTGCTATAAGATTTGCCTGCTCCTGGGCTCTTAGGAGTTGATGTTTAAAAAGTGAGCAGCACTGATGGATCCCAGCACCTGAAAAACACCCAGAGAATTTCAATCACTAATTCCCTGACCAGCATGAAGTCAGTTTTCCTCCTGTCCAAGTTCAGGGCTGAAGTTTTGCTGGCACTTTTCCTCCTGTCAACAGAGATTTTAATCTCAATCACTTTGTGGTTGCTGTGGCTGAGACGGCCGCCAATCTCTACTTTGTTTACAAGATCCACTCTGTTGACAAGCAGTAGATGAAGAAGGGCGTCTGTCCAAGTCAGCTCCCTTAGGACCTGTTCCATAAAGTTGTTATCCAGCTGTTTTAGAAATGTTCTGGCTCAGGTTGGACCAGCTGTGTGATGTTCCCAGCTGATTTCCAGCAAGTTGAAGTCCTCCGTAAGAACGAGGGCAGTTTCCTTGTAAATGTCCCTCAGTTCCTCAAAGATAACTTGGTGTCATTGTTCTGGCTGGGAGGTCTATAGCAGACTTCCACAGTAATATCTGCATTATTTGTTTGTCCTTTGTTTCTTATTCACATGTTCTCAACTGTGTCATTGCCAGCTGTGAGCTCCATACATTTCCATTATACACACATCAACCCCCTGCCCTTCTGCCCTGCCTATTCCTTCTAAAGAGCCTGTAAAAACAAATAAATTACATATAAGTGTGCATGTTCCTGAAATTTATCTTCTAATAATTCTGGCGCCACATGCTTCCCCCTTAATGCAGGAGTAAGAGATGCTCTCTGTGTGTTTCCATGTGTTTGTGTGTCTGCTTGTGCATGATGGCTGGCTGTGAGAGTGGTAAGAATGGAGGGGAGGATGGGGGAATGGAATACTTATTTTGCACTCAATTAAACCTGTAACAGATGTTGTCTACCACAGATGACTCTGATACATACCACAGAGAGTTCAGTTTTCCACAGAAATCAAAACACCTATTGTGGTTTTCACTTCCAAATCTTTTAAAATGTATTTTAAGTTGCCTTGGAGAACATAGAGATAAAGATTGTTATTTCATATTCTATGGAAAGCCAGTGTGTAGATCAGAAGAGAGGTCAGAGATGTTTGTTATATCCCAAATAACTGGAGAAAGATATTGAAGTGTTCTGTTCCATCTCATAAGTAGCAGCACTACTGGTATCTTCAGCTGCTTGTGTATCTTAGGCTTCATCAGTTAATTTAATATTCCTAGTATACTTTAAGTGACGTCATTAAGTATTTATCTGTATTAATGTTTGGAGTTTCTTACTATTTCACCTAAAAGAAGAGGCCTAAATGATCAATTACAGTAAGGTAAAGAATGGCATAATGCAAACTGGTTAAAAGGACTGTTGGCTTTAATTTTTGAAATGTTATATAGAACTCTTTAAACCTTTTTGCACATAATATGTTTAAACTTTCCATTTAAGTATTTTTTTATTCCCTGGGACCTTGGGCACAATATAGGGCACATAAGAACTGGAATATCTAAAAATCTTTGGTTCACAAAGTTTTCAGATTATTGCATTCTAGACAAACATGAAATTGATAAGAATTTTAACATATAATTTTCTTTAAATCTTTTAATTTTCTTAGAATATGTTGATTTTTTTATTCTTGTGCTTAGGCATATTCATCTCTAGATTTTATTGTTTCTACTGTATTGAAACTGAATTCAGGGTTTAATCTTGCTTAGTCCACAATTTCTTATCTTGTCAAATGTTCTCCCATTTAATTTTTCCCTCTAACAAATAGTAATCAAAAATGCATTACCTTGCAGTGTTTATTTAAAACCCTAAAGCTGAAGTGTCTAAGTATTTACTCATGAGGCTGGCTGTGTATAAAGCTGTTTACACAAATGAATACATTTGCAGATTGCTGAGTTTCACAGGATAGTACATAGTCTGATCTACTAGTTTTACTTTAAGCACATTTATCTGCACTGTGTTTGTCTGAAAATAGTTTCATTTATTTTAGTATCTCTGTGAGACACATAAGTGATAATGAGTTGCTTTAAAGAGTCACAATCTGCTTCCTTGCCTTCCATTCTCTGTTGCACAGCAGTGCTTCAGATGCTGTATTTTAGTTGCAAATCCCCGCTCACAACCAGTGGCACTGCAGAAGCAGCTATTCAACTTGCAACAAGATGTTCCAAAGATACCACTGGGAATCAAAGCCTGAATAGATTGTGGCTTCTCATCCTTCTCAACATGAGAAAGCAGTAGGTGCTGTGTTATAAGCTGAGGCTTAAATGCTGTAACACTAACAGCTTATAAACTAACTTATTGGAATTGCTCAAGGGAGTTCCAAAAGGAAAAACTAACCAAACAATGGAAAAAAAAAAAAAAACCAAACTTGAACTGTTAGAATTGGAATTTAAGATCTGGAACTGGGGACTTCAGTAACTCATAATCTCTATTCTCAGACTTTCTCAGACTTTTAACATGAATTAAGTTATGCACATGCTCTGGTGTAAGAGTTTACACAATTTAAATGATTGAGGGCACGCAATTCCTGCCAGAACTTGTATTTTCAGAGGAAGCGAGGGAGTTTTAGTTTTACATTTCGTCACTGTACCAAACAAGATCACAGTGAGATTGTCACCATTTAATTGACAGGAAGACAAAAAAGAAAAAAGCTATGTTTAATGTGTTCTCTTAGAAAAGGTCACTTTCAAAATGTGTTCTTTCACAAGGGCATGAGCTCACCAATTTTACCCCTGGCAGCTGGGGTTTTCTGATGGATTATTATCTTCACTTTGCTTACATTTCTTTGGAGATTGCAGGAGTCATGTTCCTGCAATGTGCAAGAAAACAATTTCAAGGATTTTTCTGTTTAGACACAGTGATCAACTTAAAACATATTTTCATAAAAGTTTCTGCCTGCTATTTATGACCCAGGTAAATGAAAAGCATGCTTTGTACACACCCTTAAGGTATTCACAATAAGGTTTTATACATCCAGCTGAAAATGTATGTATTTAATTCAAAATCCAGTTTTCTGAATTTTACACTCCACCTGTGTAGAACGTTCATGCGTAAAGTGAAAAAATGCTTTCACAAACTGTAATTTTACAATTAAGATGACAGCTCCTGAGATTTTAATAGAAAATGCAAGGAGCAAATGGGAATAGGAATTACTTATCTATAGAGTGACATATGATGAAATACTGTGCTCCTTTTTCCATTATTTATGAACTGTACACTGCTTCCAAGCTCCTTGTATTGATCATCAGTGAAGTGTTTAAAAGCTACTGGCTCTGACAATTGAGACTCATGTGGAAAGCAACATACTGTTTCTTGCTTAGTACACTTGTCCACATGCAAAAGAAGTTGTTGGGCTGCAGTTCATCTCATGAAGCTTAGGTATTACAAAGCTATCAATAGGATTCCCAGCATACTGTCTAACCTGAAAGTAAATACTTTACAACTTGGCAGATGTGTTACCCTCACTCTACCTGTCTGTGTGTGTCAACGTGAAAATATTTTTGAATAGCCGGTCGTATATAAACATCATTTAGCTATTTTATACCTGAACTGGTTTCCTCTACAGATGTCCAAGATTTCATGGGTCATCTTCTATTCTCATCAGAGTTATTTGAAGGAAAAGTTGCCATTTCTGCTACATTTAGTGCTCAAAAAAAAAAAAAACAAACTGATTTGTGGCTTCATTTTGGCAGGCTCTGCGCTACACAGTGCTCATCCTTGTTTATTCTGGACAGTTCGTGGTGCCTATGGCATTCAACATAATTAAGTTCTCATATTTTCCATTTCCAAGTGCTTAAAATAAAAAAGGTCATTGGGGAAAAAAAAACACCAAAAAAAAAAAAAAAAAAAAAAGAAAAAGCAGCACCAAAACAGAATGATTTTTCAACAATGTGAATCTTAAGGAGAGAGTTACACATACTGGTTCAAGGCAAGAAAACGAAAATGGGGGATATTTGAGGGAGGAAGACTCAGTGGGATAATGGTGGCAGAATATAGAGGATGCAGTGAACAAAAAAATTTTCCATAGAGATAGGTTTCTGGTGCAAAGTATTGCTGAATTTTTGCTATTGCACTTAAAGGTTTATGTGCGCCAAAGTATCACTTTTCATATGTTCTCTAATAAGGTGGCTGTGTGGAGTTCAGCTCTCTTCCTCAATGAAAGTTAAGTTAACCCAAGCTGGCACACTATGTTCTTTCTAGCATTCTAAGATATATGTTCAAGACTGACTCAAATCCTAAGAAATAGTATCAGACCGAATGTATACCATCTCTTATTGTGCACTGTTGCATCCTGGGTTTGGGTTCAGATTAGGGTTTCTGATCTTAGTTAGGCTGGTTTTGTGTACCCTTGTGCATACCCCATGTTTCCTCCCTGCCCCCCGCGGTGGTTAGCTCCAGGCTGCCTGCCATTGGAGCTTCCCCCTGCCACTTCTGTAGCCACTCCCTGCCCACTCCTGAGGATTCTGTGTCCGTCACCCCATTCCTGTGATCCCACTCGCCCCGAAGCCCCATGTCCGCCCCTGCCGTGTTCCCGTTGGTCGCTGTGGTCCATGTCATTGCTGCGGCACCCACACTCATTGGGCGGGAGGGCTCCCCTCCTCCCTGTCCCACCCCCTATATCATCCCTCTCCCCCCCCCCCCCCCCCCCCCCCCCAGTCCTGTAGCCATTTTCATCCACGCGAGGTTGGGAGTGGTCTGCGGCTTCTCCATCGCAGCTCACGTGACCAATAAAGCCTCCAACTGCCACGCGGACAGATTTAGACAATTCCCTTGCCTCTTCATTCCCTCCCTTGCGCTGACGGCAAAGCGCAGCCAGCCCGCCCCGGGGCACGACAACAGAAGCGCCCAAGAATCGTGGCAAGCGCCGGCCCCAACAAGAAGCAAAGGCGCCCAAGCTGGGCGCTCGGGAGCTGATCGGGGCCAAGAAAAATAATGCATTGTTGCTGTACACAGGTTCTTCTTAAATGCTTTGTTCTGCCAAAGACTAGATGAGATCTGCAGATAATGTTCATACACAGCTTGCAGGACCTGCTTAGTTCACAGTTCAAGATGATAATTCTACTTATGTTTCAGAGAATCACACAATCTTAGAATGGCTTGGGTTGGAAGGGACTTTCAACACCACCTACTTCCAACTTCCCTGCCATAACCACAGACACCTGTCACTAGACCAGGTTGTTCAGACCCCCATCCAACCTGGGCTTGAACATTCCTAGGGATGGGGCACCCACAGCTTCTCTGGGCAACCTGTTCCAGTGGCTCAGCACCCTCACAGCCAAGAATTTCTTCCTTATATCTGATCTAAACCTACACTTTAGGCTTGGAGCCATTCCCTTCATTGTGTCACTACATGCCCTTGTACATAGTCTCTATCCACCATTCTTGTATGGTCTCCCCAGGTACAGTGCTCTTCAGGTACTCTCTCTCTTTTTTCAGGCTGATTACAATTCTCTCAGGCTTTCCTTGTAGGAGAAGTGTTCTATTCCTCTCATCATCTTGGTGGCCTCCTTGGGGCTCCCTCCACCAGGTTCCTTTGCTAAGGACCTCAGAGCTGGATGCAGCCCTGCAGGTGAGGTCTCACCAGAGCAAAGCAGAGGAGCAGAATTCCCTCCCTGCTGGCCATGCTGCTTTGGATAGAGCCTAGGACACGTTTGACTTTCTGGGCTGTGAGTGTCATTGTTGGGTCACGTCCAGCCTCTCATCCACCTGCACCTCCAAGTCCTTCTCAACAGGGCTGCTCTCCATCTGTTCATTCCTCAGTCTGGATTGACCCTGGTGCAACCAGGTATTTGATGTGTTACATTATCTTTAGAAACTGTAAATATTCCAATATAATTTATTGAGGTAGGACTATAGTGTATTTCCACTATTCAAAAATGCAAGGAGAGACTCAAGACTGCCAAAGGAAAGTATGGAGTTCCTGCTCTGTCTCCCAAGATCTAATTATTTTAGCAGGCAACAAGAAAGAAAGGAAAGAGAAAAGCAAGAAAACTTCAGATACAATAAAGTCCTTTACATCTGGGAAAACACAAGATATTGCTTGAAGGCTTAATTGGTCTTTACCAGAGTTCACAAACAGGACAGACATTGTATGGCTTTTCTGCATTTGGCCCAAGGGACTTTATCGCAGCCTGGGGTCCCAGGGGTCCGCCTGGCCCCCCGGGCAGCTGCCGCCGTAGGTGTCCTGGATAGTGCTGTGCTGATGAGGTGCAGACTGTCTGGGCCCTCGGGCTAGCTCCCAGCCAGAGGCGACCTAGCGAGCAATTCTGGAGTGATTTCAGCTCTAGTGAGTTCAGCTCTTAGTGATATCAGCTCATTGCTCACTATGTGCCTCGGCAGATGCAAGGATGGAGAGAGGAGAAGGCTGTTTGAAGTTCTGCAGCGGTGTCTTTATTAGCAGCTCCTGCAAAGGGTTCCAGTGACAGCTCTTCTGTCGAATTGGGCAGAGATGGGGCTTTAAGTAGGCTACTGGGGGATTGGAAATTGTCCAATGGCTAGGGTTGAGGAGAATATGACCTATAGCATTACAGAGAGATAACAGGGGTCTGAGGGCGGAAGAGGGGCTGCTCTGGTCCACTCATCATGACTCTGCATTTCTTATCTTAGGCGAGTGACTGTCATGGAGGCCTTTCAGGGCCTCTGACTGCTACAGGTCTTGACATTTCCTTTTCAATGGCACCTCTACTTAAGAGCAAAAATAACAGAGACTTATATCAGGCTTCTAGAAATCTTTTGGTGTATCGAAACAGGTCCAAGATGACATGTTCCTTCCTTTGATGCACATTTACCAGTATTGTTATCAAGACATACCATCATATGCATGCAGAGAAACTGCTTTGTTTTTATTTCATTATTGGACAGCCCTGCCAGGAAAAATAACTATGCCAAAATGTATCAATTTATACTTCTTAAAGAGTTATTATCAAGGACACATTCCAACAAAGCAAAAAATATACATCACTGTAAAAGGAAAAGAAGCTCCCAAACCAGTATGTGAAAGGCAAGGCTCTTATTTACTTAACAAGAATTTTAAAATCTTATTACTTATGTAACAACAATTTTTTAAATTGAGCCATGCCTTTTCATGTCAAAAAACACATGGGTGAGACTTTGCCAGGAGTTATTCTTGTATTATTTCCTTATTAATAAGAATACTTTTATAGTTACAGTTATTATAGAAAATTACATACGATCATTTTGTTCCATGGAACTTTTCTTTTGGCCCACTTCCCACTCTTCCTGTGACTTTATGCAGAGAAATCAGTATTTACTTTTAGCAATTTTTGCCTTTTACTTTGGGTAAAACACACAATATTTCTATGATGATAAGTTATGGCAATTTGTAACAAACCCCAAGGAATTAATTTTTCTCTAAAATATTTCTAGTATAGCAAATAGAAAGCTAGCTTATGCCCAACTGCTTTCAGAAGGAAAAGACAAATAAAAGGAAAAACTTTGTGGAGCAGTAATAGAATAATATGCATTTGATTTAAAAATGCTTATATATCTTATGATTTAAACTTTGATTTTGTTATCTGCTGGGACATTTTAGCTTTGGAAAAATATCAGTGTTCATTTCCATACAATATTAATCATTATATCTACAGTTAAAAAAGACTACATTCAGAAAACAATATGCTCACACTTGGTAATTAAAAAATAGAGTTTCAGTATTTGAAATTACATTATAAAAGGACTTCTGTGGGTTTTTTACTTATTACAGTTGAATATTTATTTTCCCACTCAGGTTTGAATACCTAAATTGGCATAATCTTGCCAGTTATGTCCAATGATTTATAATACAGTTATCCATCTCTTCTTGCAAGACAGTTTTTGTTTCCACTTTAAGAGGGATATATTTACCTCAATTGTCATCTGTAATAGTGAAATTATTCCTGAATCAGTTTTTCAAGGTGTTCTACATGTACTTGCCCTGTAATTTTGAGCTTTAACACAAGCTTCAAACACAAACACTGGACTTCTGCAGTCAAAGCAATATGGACTGCATGGGGTAACACCTCTCTTGGTATGTTTGATAAAAAATAGAGATATGCTGTCAAAACCAAGACATCCACAGGTTAATTCCCCCTAGAACTGACATTTTACAGATGGGTTAAAACCCCATCCTTCCTATAAACTTGTACTGTCTTGAACCTATGAAAAATGTCATTACCTATTTTTGCAATAAGCAACAACTGTGATGGGTTTTTTGGTTTTGTTTTTGCTTGCCTTTCTTTTTTAAATCAGGCAGTCAGGCCTGAGATTTTTTGAATTACATTCTCATGGGCAAACTCTTGGGGGTTTTGAAAATGTCTAAGAGGTTTTTTCCAAAGAAACTTTTTTTTCTGGGCAAGAGTTCTTGAAAAAACAAGCTGTGTCAGCACAACTTGAAAGATACATAGGCAGCTGTGTCACTTCAAAAAATCCATCAGTGTAAAATACAAGGGGAAAAGCCTTGTTCAACAAATCCTTTTAATGTGTTCATTTCTGTATGAAAACTCTTAGTTTAGGTTCCTCTTTATTTTTCGTTTATTTTCTCTACATATATGGGAATTCTCAGTTCTTCCTTTGTCTGTGTCCCCTCCGGGGTAATACATATTTCCCTTGTTTTCTATAAGAATTTTTTTTTGGTTTTAATTTTAATTTTCTTAAAGAAAATTTCTGTATTTAGCTCTCCAAAGTCCTACATTCAGATCTGTCAGGTTTTTAAAGTTAGGTCTTCCATTTTTGCATACATTTGTTTGTTATATTTAAATGAACTTTATCACTATAAAAGCGCTACATTTGAATCTCACTCCAATCCTATCTTAAGTGATATTCTGGCACAGATTCCATTTTATTCTCCATATTTTCTGCATTCTTAATCACTCTCAAATTCTTAGTCTCTGCTTTCATTCTCTTTTAAAATAAACCACCACCAAGAGCAAAAGAAGAGTTAGTTACAGGAGAAGCAGAAATTAAATATCACTATCTCCTTAGAGGTTTACTTCACAAAACTGTTTCTTAAAAAAATTGTTTTTCTTTTCCATTTGAATAGTATATCTGAGCTTCAATGAACTTTAACTAATCAGTTCTCTAAATTAATGGGATTATCTCTTAAAATGACTTTAAGCTCTCTCAATGTAACCTAAATTTCTTTTATTCTTGTGTTATTAGAAAGAGCTCCAGGTGCACCTCTTATCCACTGTTTGGCATAACTCTATAGTTCTTCCCTTGGTTTCTAAACAAGTCTGTTTTGAAAGCCAGAGCTGTTCAAAGTCTTTATATGATTTCAGTGGCCTTTGACTCAAACCAGCCTTATAGTCCCTCTGAACATCAGTGAGACACTGCTAAAACCACATTTGTGTTTCTGTTCAGCTGAATTAACTGTGTTAGCTGCATCTTTCTGCTTAGTTCAATCCCAAAGGTTTAAAAATCACTTTCTGGAGATAAACTTGAGACAATACAACACAACTTTTTCTCTGAGTTGTTACTTTGTCTTGATAGATATCCTACATCATAGTTGCATTACATTATAAAAACTGTAGGCAATAAAAGGACATGGTTTTAATGGAGAATATAGGATTTTCAGCTGCCTTATATGTTGCTTTTTTATTGTTTGTTTTGAGTAACAATTTAAACCATAAAAATTACAAAAAAAATTGTTATATGAAGCAAAATTTGGTTTTTTTTTAAAGCATACTTATATAATCTACAAAGTCTCTGGCTGTTTGAGTGTTCTCTACTTTGTAATAAAATTTTTAGCTTATCTGATGAAGATGTTTTAATAATATTGATAGTGTGACACACAATCCTTTAAAAAAGCCTTAGAGAAAAGAAAAGAGAAAAAAAGGAAAGGAAAGGAAAGGAAAGGGAAAGGGAAAGGGAAAGGGAAAGGGAAAGGGAAAGGGAAAGGGAAAGGGAAAGGGAAAGAAAAAGAAAAGAAAAGAAAAGAAAAGAAAAGAAAAGAAAAGAAAAGAAAAGAAAAGAAAAGAAAAGAAAAGAAAAGAAAAGAAAAGAAAAGAAAAGAAAAGAAAAGAAAAGAAAAGAAAAGAAAAGAAAAGAGACACACAAAAAAATATAGTTAAATTCAACTCTCCTTAGAGGTTATGTGTTATTTGAATTTATTTCGAGGAAAGCTGGCCCTGCTTCTTTTATCTAACTGTATTCTGAAATTTTTTAAGCCAGCATCTTCTGGAGACACTGAAATTTAAGGCAATTAAATTCTTCCACTGAACTGAGTAAAATACATTAAAAATCTCACTTTTTTTTCCATTAAGACATGATTTCTAGAAATGTTTAGTTGACTGTTTAAAGACATTATCTCACTCAGAAAAGAGTCTTCTCCATGCTTTACTCTTCTGCAGTAAAGACACTGAGACACATGCTAATGGCATTGAATTGATCTGTTGTACATCAGGAGGATCTTCCTGGGGGTTTCCACATGACCCTCCTCAAGAATCATACTGTAAGGGTGCTGAGTTTGTGTGGGCTTCAAGTAAAGCTGTTCTGCTGCTGGCTGAAGGGTGGCCAATGCAGAACTAGGACTGAAATGCTGATAGGCGTAAGGGAATTTGGGAAAAGTCTCCCTCATTGCATTCAAATGGAGATGGGGGAGCATCTGAAGTTGCAGTTCCTACTCCTTGGAAGCACTTCTTCTGCATAAACATTCATTAAAAAGAAAGCAATTTTGGAAGTAGGAGCTCATACTCTGCAATTAGTGGTTTAGCCCCAAGGTTTTCTTCTTTAGTTGCTCTTCTGCTAATGCCTGTTCTTTTCAGTGCACTTTAGAAGTCGACTGCACAGGTTGCAGTCCCATGGGTAAGGCAGTCTTGAATTGTGTGTGATTCTGAAGATGACATGGGAAACTAGATCTCTCACTTCTTGGCCCAGTGCCCTGATATATTACTTAGAGTAGTAGTTGCATGCTCTCTTAAGAGCAAACATTTCTACTGGTTCTTGATCATGACAAAACAGCAGAGGATCCTAAGCAAAATCTTTGAATAGGAACTTCCTACACCTCCCAGCACAGAGAAAGGTATAAATCTTCCATACCTCTTTCTGCCACAAACCTAACAACAGACATCTTAAAGGTTCTGCCTGTAGTTTATAGGTTTTTGTTTATTTTTTCCATAGTGAACAGCTTCAGTGGTTTTATCAAAAGAAACTGAGATAGAATTAAATCCTGTGGCACCATTCTTACTGACCTTACTATGGTTGTGAGTCCTGAAGGTGAGGCCAGACACTTAGTAACCTGCAAATCCTCTTTAAAATTCTTATTGGCAGCATCAGGAGTGTTATATATGCAGCTCAGGTGATGCACATGCAAATGGAATGCAAAAGCCTTTGCTGCCCTTTCTCATACTACTTTATTTCCCTATGAGGCTCTTTTTCTTTCAGAAAAAAAAATCTGGGCTATAACTGGCAATTTAAGTTAGAAAACCAAAGGCTAAATGCTGTAATTATTCACTTTTATACAAAATAAACAATTTATAATTTATTCTATATTAAGAAAATAGAAAGGAAAAGGAGAGGGAAGAAAAAGAAAGGCAAAACTCCTACTTCTCTGAGGAAGTTTTGCCTGAGGAATGACTTGTATCTCTGGTGGTAGATGTTTTCCTAAATTTTACAGGGGTAACTATATTTACAGTTGATTTTTCCATTGCTTTTCCTTCCCCCCCCCCTCGGCCCCCCTTTCCCTTTCCCTTTCCCTTTCCCTTTCCCTTTCCCTTTCCCTTTCCCTTTCCCTTTCCCTTTCCCCTTTTCTTCTCTCCTTTGGCATAGAATATGCTTGAAATATGACCAGACTTTGGTAAGGGAAAGAAAAATACCATATTTATCACATTTTTCAGAGAGGAAACAATGTGTCTGAGAAAGTTCTCCCACTCCTCAAAATTGCCTTCTAGCAATGATGTAAAGAGGGAATAATTTTAATACTAATGTCAGCAATGTAGGAGAGCAATGAGTGAAGGGTTTATGTCCTAGGCTAGAAAAACATATCCAGGAAGTATTGGACAGTGAAATAGTTCTCCTCCCAAATGCAAAACATAACAGCTCCCTATTCTTCTTGCAAATGATAGAGAATAACCTGTGTGCTGCAACCACAATATGCTCCAGCATCAGTCTTAATTTCTTCTTCCCTTCCCTTCCCTTCCCTTCCCTTCCCTTCCCTTCCCTTCCCTTCCCTTCCCTTCCCTTCCCTTCCCTTCCCTTCCCTTCCCTTCCCTTCCCTTCCCTTCCCTTCCCTTCCCTTCCCTTCCCTTCCCTTCCCTTCCCTTCCCTTCCCTTCCCTTCCCTTCCCTTCCCTTCCCTTCCCTTCCCTTCCCTTCCCTTCCCTTCCCTTCCCTTCCCTTCCCTTCCCTTCTCCAGATGTTTCAATCAGGAAGAAGATGAGCAGCAGGATTTTTTGCTACAGTGACATTAGGGCACACCATGGCAAGGTTGCTATACAGTGAGCAGCTTCTGCTAGCAAGCCCTGTAACTACAACAGGAATTATCCAGTGTGTCACCAAACTTGTTATTCAGATGCTTCCTGGGACTGGACTCAAACCTGGTTGGTTGAAAAGACAAGAGTAGTGATGTACTGAACTTTGCAAAACTCTGCAAGTGTCTCCTTCTTGCCTGTTACCCCTGTGACATGAGGCACTTAATGACAATCTTGCCTTAAAATTATCTACCTGATAAGTTTGAGGAGTGTGCTTACTGTCTGAGCAAAATATCCTGGAAGTCAATAATCTGTGGATAAAGTGGACCTAAGTGCTATTACTGTTAGCACACTGTTATCATGGACATTCAAATTACTATGGAAAAGAGTGGCATATTGTTCTTCTGTCTTAGAGGATGCAGAGAGGAAATCCATGAAACCACCTATTGGAAGGGGTTACCAAGGGCTCTGTTATAGCTATAGTCTATATTTCAGTCTTTGATTCTTATTCTGTCTATGATTTCATATTATTTTGAGACAACACTATAGTCTTTGGAATGCTCTATTTCAAACATAAAATCCTGGGGCTGTTATAGGAGTCAGTGAATGAAACTACGTAGTCTCCAGGCCCAGTAAGGTCATTCTGATGGTACCCCCTGTCCACAGAAATCTGATAAGCTCAAAGTAATAGAAAGGATCTTTTGGTGGGAAATGAAGCTTAGGTAAAGGGATTTCAATTCCTGGGCTCTGGAACTCTTGCCTGGAAGATTCAGGTAAAGGTTAGAGAAGAGCCATCAGGCTGATGTGTCACTGATCATATAGACACCTTAATTCCAGCTGAAATGGTCAGCCAGGGGAACATCATACAGTCATGGGAATACACAAATGAGCTCTACGTTTCCTTCATTCATTTCTTCCTCTGGCTTATGTTGTGTTCATCTTGGCTATAAATTCATAGGATTAATTCACTCTGTGTAAACAATTGGTGTCAGAATTAGAACCAAATACTGGATCACTTGCACTTTTTACAGTAATGTTGACATAAATTATCAATATAGTATTAACAATAATTAGATTTTTTTCTTTTCTGTGACATTTAATAAACCTTTGTTTCAGTTATGAATTCTCTAAAAACAGCCAAAAAATTGTGCAGCCAAAAATACTACAGAAATTTGAGAAACTGAACATGCACTTTGCAAAATAGATTAATGCTTTTTCAGTATATTGCAAAATATTTTTATATTTTCCCCTTCTTTTCAAGTTTAGAAACCTTGCACCCCTACCTATGTAATGCATGTGCCAAATGCCAAGTGCCATATGCCAAATGAAGTTTCTTTTTACTTCAACTATTTCCTTAGATATCTAGTTATCTTTTCTAGGGATTTTACCCTTCCAGAACAATTCTGAGTAGACCGTGACGATTTTGATCCCACTTCAGGAAGTTGTATCCTAGATTTTATTACACTGTCTTATTGAGTTCCAGGCTTCATGAGAGTTTTATTTTGTTGTGTCAATATGTGAATGTACTCAAAATGAGGCATCTACTGGTTATTGTATAAGTTCACATGCTTCTATGCTTTCATATGCTAAAGGGTATGTTTTTATACATACTTGATTTTATTATTCCCTGATGGAAATATTAAAAGAGTTTATTATTTTCTAGGAATCCAGGATTGTCATTGTGTCTGGTTTAAATTCAATGAGGAGATGATGGGAAATATAACTCATTGTATCTGACATTAGGACAGAGTAAGAACGTATAGTGTGACAAAAATTTCCCCTGAACTGTTCAAAAGTATCTGTTCTTGGAATTAGCTCATTTAAGAAGAGTAAGAGCTGTAAAACTTTTACCCCTCCCATGTCACACTTCAAAAAAGGGGAAGAATATCACATTGGTCCTGATAAGTTCCATATCCAAGTTCCATTTGTAGTATGCTTGATGAGCTATTATTTGTTCTCTGTAACATGTGAAGTTGGAGGCACCTTATTTTTATTATACAGATATTTATACCCCTTAGAAGCAAAAGTGCTCCATTTCTATGACAATAGTTTATTTTTATATGTTCAGCATGTAAAGCTACTTTTCTTAATAATCAGAACCATCTGGCATAAGTACAACAATGATAGCAATGGGTCATGCATGCCTGAATTAGATGCAATGAGAGCCAAGAAAGGCTAATTCTTTAACTCTGTCTCTCTTTTTCATGACTGATGTCTTCTGCAAAGAAAGATTACACAATCTTGTACCCTTGAAATTCTGCACTGACACATAACAGATGCTGAAACAAAATACTCCATTGTACACTTTTTAGGAAGCTATATTTCATATCATCAGCAGTTGTGGTGGTGAATAGAAGTTTTCATATTGGTACAACCGATATAGCACAGGGAAAGAAAACCTGACTTTAACAGATTCAGACTAGTAGAACATTCTTAAATGTGCGTGTTTTATGTAGCACATGTTTTATGTAGCAAAAATCCATGCCCTTCCCACTATATGAATGTTTGACAACTATACTACACAAGGTACAACAGATATAGTAAATGTTTACAGATAACAAACCAATCTTTCTGAAGAAATTTGTTCAGCCTCTGACATACCCATCTATAAAATGTTAAAGTATTAAATTGGTTAAAATTGAGAATCTTAGACTATCTCCATCAAATAACTGTATTTTGGAAGGCATTTATAAACCACCATTTATATTACATTTTGTTCTTTTTCCGTGGTAGTAAATTTTAGTGAGTAAGTTACCTTGAACCTCATGGCATGGATAAGAAGACATTTTTCATACCTTTGGATGGATAAGTGATTTGCCAAAGGTCATAGAGAAAAAAGTAATACAAGAGATGCTATCAAATTTTTGGGTCCTATTCTGGAATTCACACTACAGTACATGATGTACCGAAGAGTGAAAGTTAAAATCATAGCAATCTCTGATATCAATTTTACTAAAACTAACCATTTACTTTCTAAAAGAGTAAAGCATTTGCCAGTATTGTTTATTTCCTAATTCTAATTTTTGCCTTCTGAATTGCTAAAATTTGCTAATTTCAGAGGTATGCAGGGCCTTCCAAAGCTTACCCTTTATATTATATACAGTACATTGTATAATGGACGCTTTTGCTTCTCCTCTGAGTGTAAGTCGATAGCCATTAAGGTGGCAAAGCACATTTGAAACTACCAAATTTCCCAGCAGGAAATCGTAATTTTGTGAAGCAAGTAATTTGCATTCAAGGCCAGGAACTAGTTCCAAGAGACACGTTTACCAATTTCCTAACTAAGTCTCAAGCCAAACCACAATGACATACATGCATAAAATATCATTTTGCTGTTGCAGAAAAACATGGTGTCATAGGGTGGCTTTAGAATTTATAATCATTATTTGTGCTTATCCCTACAAACTTGGAATCAAGTGTGCTATTCCAAGCCTGTGGCCTATTACAAAAGTATGTCAGTCACTTTAAAATGTGAACAAAACACTAAAACCGTTTTGGGTAATAGAGATGGTTAACTTGCAGCACACAATAAAAATCAAAGAAAAAGCCAAAAGAATGCGTGAAGCATCCTTAATAGGATTAGTTTTATTAACTCTTAAATATTCTAAGGTGCCCTGAATTCAGGTGTGTTTCAGGGTGCTGAAAAACAGAATTTCACAGTACCAGGTAGGTCTGGAAAATTTAAATAATTTGGTCATCAAAGATTTTTAAAAAATAGGTATCAATTTCATCACAATAAACAATGAGAAAATTCAATCTCATGTTTTCTTTCTTCCTAGCAGCAAACTATAGGGTACATCTCAAATCTCTGCTGGAGACAAAAACTCTATGACATTCTGCCTCAATTGAAGTTGATTTTCAGATTTGAGATTTAGATAATCTAGAGGGCATCTATTTTCAGAGCAATCCCTAATTTTATAGCTTCAAATGCAGCCTAAAATGATTCTTCTCCTTTAATTATTGTTAGTTTGTAATTTCTTATGTGAGTTCTTATCTCATGAATAGTCTCATTTTTAATAGCTGTGAGTCCACTAGGAATATAACAAAAAATAATCAGCCTCCTGAATTGAAGAAAACTGAGTTCAAATATTAGAAAGACATTTCGGTAAGAAGCACAAGAATATATTTTTTTTTTTTTTTTTGAAATGGCAATTACAGAATGTACAGGCTTGTTGCAAATGGTTTAAGTCTTGATAACCCTGTCTTGAACTAGGGTGAATGAATCTCTTGAAGTATATTCCACACCTAATCTATTCATTCTCTGAAGAAAAATGAGGTGGAAAGTCATGATTTTAACTAATTTTTTTGACTCATTTTTAATAGTTGTATTCTTGTCCACTATGATAGATTATAAAATACAAGTTTAAATATTGAAATGTATGTTTCTCAAAACAGTCAGATTTATTCCTTAAAAATGCTTTTAAGAGACAAAGGAATTTTATATTCCAGTCTTAATTATACTCAGGTGTAGAAATGCTTCTTTAATGGAAGTTGAGGTCAGGCTTTTAGTAATGCCTTGTGAGTGGAAGATTGATATATTACATAAGGGTATGTTTTATTGCCTGATGGTGAATATGTGAATATGCTGAAGCACTCTGTATTAATGGAAACTTGCTGTGTGGGTTTTAAGTTAACAGTTGAGAGCTTTCATTTGGCCTGTTTTTCCTTGCCTTCCTTGCAGTGAGTGGATATCACACCAGTCTTAATCCCTTTTAAATTATATTTCTGATTATGGAACAGAATTGCACACAGTTCTCCTACCATACTATTAAGATGTAATCTGTGAGCTTATTTCCAAGGCCAGGGTTTGGTAACTATTACCCGTTAATGACTCTATATAATAAAATTAATTTTAGAAAGTATTTTGTATGTTTATCTTCTATTCTTGTCTCTTATATTTTAGTCTGTTAAAAGTCTAAATATTAAATGTAGCTTAAAACTAAACACTACCACACTCAACAAAAAAATCTTTATATCCTATAATTACCCATTTCTGTGGTGAATCACCATAAGCAACTAATAGAGCATCAGAATAAAATATACATGAAATTAATATAGAATTTTGATCAAAAACACAGGGCAGAGCATGACTGTATGCCATTTTCCCTTCTTCTGCGTTTTGGATGATACAGAACCTATTTCTTCAAGTACCACAATTTTCAAAGTTAGACATTTTAATAACTGGCTATGAACCCAATGGACCTCATCCTAAGAGACAGGTCCGCTAAATTTTGCCTACTTATTTTCCTTTTTGCTTCTGTTATCCTAAAACTTTTGCATCCCTGATTGTAATGGTAACTGACACTGCTGAGGATCTTTAGCATTAGCCATTTTATGAGTAGTGTTTACTAGTTCCTTGCTGTATCTTTTGTTTGTCCAATGCTAGAGAATTTAAGGAAAAATCTGAGCAACTAGCGTGAGTCTGCAATGTGTGCTCTGCTTCTAATGAACCTTTACCATAGTAGGAATAGAAACATGCTGCTTTGTGAGTCAGGAACATTAACCAAAATCCCAAATTGCTGAGAAATTAACATTTAAATTTGAAATGATGACATGACAGTCATATTCCTTTGTGGTTCTGGAACATCCTGCTGTAAATCATCCTTACAGTTTAAAATCAACAATTTAAAATCAACTCATATGGAAATCAGAAGGAAAGAAACAATGCCAGGCATAGTTTTGGATCTAAAGAACACTTCCAGTGACAGTAAGACAACAAAGTAGTTTGCAAATAGATTAAAAAACAATTGCAAATTTCAGACACATAATACAAAAAAATACCTGAATAATGTGACCAGTCATCAACAGTTTTTAAGAATAGTGTTTTAAAAAAATATCAGTCAAGCTTTAGAACTTTTGAGCACAGACTCTCTACACAGAAACAGAAGAACAATGAGAGAAAAAAGGTTTACATGAAGACCAAAGAGCATGTGACAGAGATGAAGGAAAGCTGCTCAAAAATAAACATCTTTTCTGAAATGTTTTTTTTTTTTTTAATTAATTCATATTTACTCAGCTCTACTACTCTAACAAGCCTTTCTCCTTAAACTGGATCTTTCTAAATGAGAGGACAATAATGATATATATTCATATAACTATATTCATTGCCCTTCAATTAATCTTTCTAAGGCTCAGGTCTTTAGTAATCTCTGCATAAAGCAAGGTAAGTAAAACTGCTGCTGTCCCTTATGAAAAAACATTGTGCAAAATTTACTACATTTATTTTTCTGTATTTATTACCTCCAGCAAAACCTGTTCTAGGTAAAAGACAATTTGCAATAGGAAAACTAGGTATCTCAAGGAAGCACTATTGGGCTGTGGGTTCTGACCTTGCTGTGCCATCTATTTGAAACTATGATATCATCTGTAAAAATAATAGTAAAAATATTCAACTGCAAAATGGAAGGAACCACATGAGATACTTATCTTCAAAACCACACTAGCAAAACATTGACACATACCCCAGGGTTTTATACCTCAATGGACTAATTGGTATGCAGAATATTTGTGCAGTCACAAATTGCTGTAGAACTGCCTTGAAGTTGTTTTCCACTGCTGGCATGCGAGAGGGACATTAGTGGCACATAAAGAACTAATGCACTTATGGCAGAGGCATACCCAGAGGTGCTGTCATGGTACTGGTGAATGCCTAGGAAATTGACTTGAAGATAGTGAAACAAAACAGGGATAAAACACAGATTTCATCTGAAATCAGACAATGCTTCATGCATTCTATAATAACTTGCTCTGGCACCAGTTCTTGAAAAATTTTGTTTAAACACAATTCAACAATTCGACAATTACAAGTGTTAATAATCTCACTCAATAGCTATTGACTACTGAAAAAAAATATATTTGATTTATCATCCAAAAATAATGGAAAGCATGTCAGAAAAAAAAATGTAACAAAAATTAATACTTGTGAAATTTACTGCTTATATTTTAAGATTCAGAATTCAGAAGTCAAAAATAAGATGACCAAAATGGAATAACCTTTTGCACATATATCCATTTGGAGCCGAATCAATACTGCATTGCTACTATTGCCATTACCGCATTACTATTGTAAGATTTATTACCTTTTGACATAAGGACACATAACACAAGGACCACATGGAGGCTTGAAGATTAATACACACTACTGGATTCTTTTTACTGTGACACTAGTTACAAGATATGATTTACCTGGTTGAGCTTTGCAACTGGAAATGTCAGAACCAGGTTTTTACAATATATGATGGAAAATGCAGTCCTTATGAAGAGCTATATTTCCCCTTATAAAAGAATCTGTACTTGAATTTCAACACTAAAGAGGTGTTCCTGATTGCAACTAGTCATCATTAATGTGAACATATGAACTAGTCAATTTGCTATAAGCAGGCTTTTCTGTACTTTGTTAAAAGTAGTCCATATTTAAGTAATTACTGAAGACTTCTTTTCTCTGACCCTTTTATGTAATCTAGGTAATACTACACAACTTCTAGTGGGATAAAAAAAATGTGTCTACAAGATGATTAGACAGAGAGCAGGAGGATGCATTTTTTTTGCATGAGGAATACTTGTTTATTTGATGGTTAGAGTGATAGCAAAAGAAATTAAGAAATACAGCTGAAAAACATAAAAAGGTGAATGAAACTTATGGAGCTGGGAAGCAGCCTACTGGGAATATGTACAGGGATCAGGGTGAATGAAGGAATAATTTCTTTATACAATGAGAAGGTTCAAAGGCAAGAGAAAAATATAGAAAAATAGATCCAAAAGCAGTGTATGAAGTAGACCTGATTTCAGAAAACCATTTTATCAGTCTGTGGGAAAGCTGGTAACAAAAGAGGAGACACTGGAAGCTCTGGGATAATCAGGAATGAACAAAAGTTTCTAAGAGGATCACGGGAATCACAGTGGGAAGTGAAAGAAGAAAAATAGAAGCAGGAGTTCCAAGCTCTCTTTTGCAATCTGTTAAAGGACAAATGAGAAAGTTATCTTTTTCTGGCATCACATCTTCCACAACAGTCATATGAAAGAAAATCCAGATGTTTACGTTCAACTTTTTCATGCTTGTGTTTTTATCATTTATTCTGTAGAGACATATGTGAGGAGCAAAATTGGGTTTTTTAACCGGTCATGTGTCATCAAGCATGAAGACATCTGTGCTTAACCTGCCTAGGCTTCTTTCCCAACTCAGTGATACCTTGCATGTCACATGACTCCAGGGCCCTTTAAAAAGAGTTTTTCAGCACAAGCATTAGGAAAGATGCAATCTAAATTCAAGCTGTGTTCACTCTCAGAATTGTAGGTGGCTGAACTACAGCTGTTGTGTCAGGCAATCCCTGAGTCTTATTTTATCTGACTCCATTCTCTAGCTCAGCAGCAGTATGGATTGAATTTTTTTCAATAATCTGCAGCTGGGTAGTCTGGTTTTGAAGTTAGACTAAACTGGGTACTAAAAAGATTCAATTATCCCACCTTCACTCACAACTCTTTTGGCTGTGTCCTTCACAGGTTTTACATAGTATACTTGCTGCCTTATAGCACTAAATGCTATAAACAAGATGAGAGGAATGACCAGCATTGAATACTCCTGTTAAACATCTCTGAAGGGGTTTTTGCTTTACTAGATGGGAAAAAATAAAGAAAGATGCAATTGATTTGGCATTTGCTGAAAAGAAAAGGAAGGTTAAGAAAGGAGTGGGAGACATAATATACAGGATAATCTTCTTCAAGCCTGAAAACTCAGAGACATCAAATCTCCCTCAGAATTTCATAGAGGAAAGAATTGCCACTGAGTGCAATGCCTGCATAGGGGCGGGCTATGACAGAGCTGAACTCCCGTAAGTCAACATGAGGACTGACTATAAATACTACAGGTTTCCATTAGCAAGGATGGAGATATTTCATGAAGAACAGCAGCTTTGCCTGAAAATGTGAATTTTCTTTGGAAAAGAGCTTCCTTTTGGTGGTGTCTGCAATCCTCTCCTTTCCAAAAACCTGTCACTTAAAATCCTCATTTTATTCCCTTTTCCAGTGTATCCCAAATCTCACAGACACCCAATCATTACTGAGACATTTGAGCTTTTAAACTATTTTCATCTGATGTACTGTTTTCCTAGTGTTGCTGATACTGGAATAATTTGTTCCCCTTTACTTAAATGTTTCCATTTACTTCAATCCATTTAATTCAAGATTTGCAAGCCTCAGCCAACTCAAAAGAACTTTTTCATTTTAGATTTTTAAAATAGTTTTGCTCACCAGGTGCTCTCTCAGCTCTACTTCAGATAAATGCCTTTTACCTTCCTTTAAAAATAAAATCATAAAAGGTGGGTGTCCATTTATCTGAAAATATTCTGCACGCTCATAATTCTTCTTTCCCCCCAACATTTTTCTCCCCCAATTTTGATATAATTTACATCTGCACATTCTCAAGCTAATAGGGACAGGAGGGAAATAATTTTATTTCTTATACTCTGGACTAAATGGTACATGTTCTGCTGTTTTTCACATTTAAAGTCTGGAACACTCTCCTCTGCTTTCAAACATGTACTTGACTGAACTTCCATCAATCACAACAGTGCAACTGCACTGTAACTCTTTGTGCAGACACAAGGAAGCTGTTAGTTGTCAATGAACACCTGGATGTATTCAAGTTTTGCAAATAATCAAAATTATTTTGCAAGAAAGAAAATTGAAAGAGTCATTTTAAAAAACTCCCTTTTCTATCACCTAATTTCTCTATAAAATAAGGCAGAGATGGGTGGTTTTTTTTTTTTGTGGTTGAATGGAGGAAAATAGTTTAGGATAACTGGCATTTTTTAAGCATATTCCATCATAACTTGTGACAGAGTGTACTTGTACACAATTACAAATTATATAATTCTCTCAAACTAAGTTACTTGAGATCAGAGGAAATTGAATATTTTCCTAAGATTTTTATTTCCAGAATTTAGGCTTAAATATTCACATTGTTTTCCATATAATTTCTTTCACCCTCTGCAGTATATAAAGTGTGTTCTGTGCTAATCTGCTCCACTGGCATCAGAGTAATGCAAACACAGCCTATGTGGCAGAGGAAACCACTTAGTCTTATTTTCCTTTCAGGATTGAAGCATAGGCAACAGGTGAGAGAGATGGGAAAGGAAGGCATTTCTCATAACTCAATGATTTTAGGTGAGTTAAGAATAAGACTTTACATATTTACACAGAGAAAACTCTGATTGCCTTTGCAGTATCTCTTGTAAGCCCCATGATTCCACATTGAAAATCTTTGCGGAGATCAGTCCCTGCCCTATCACTTTCTTAGTTACCACATAGAGAATAGTTCATCTGAAGTAGAAAGTGCTGAGGCACTAAACCTCCCTAAAAGTTTATCTTCAATAAAACTGTACTCCCATTAGACCCTTCCTAATAGTGGCACTCTGCTAATATAGCTTACAAACAATTTAAAGTCTATTACATAGGCTGTGCTGTGCAGAAATATGGGGGATTTAAATTGCCCATTTTGTTTACTTTACTTGCTGCAGGTCTGACTTACAGACCATTGGCGGATTGCCATGTAAGCAAGCTAGAAATTCTCAGTGTTAACTTCCCTTCCCCTGGATGATTTCGCAAATCAGTATATATTCCTAAGAGCTCCTAGAATACTGCATGTGCTGTTTTTCTGTTCCTGTGGGTTGGGCAATTGTTTTGGAAAAGTACTCCTTAATAAAGTTTGCTTTAATAATTACATGCTGTTACAAAGAAGATAAAGTAATTTCAAAAGTGCAACCCAATATTTCTGTGCCAAGAAGGGGCAATGACTAAAATTAAAATTAAATTTTAAATTATAGGAAAAAAAAATGTTGGATACTGATGTTTGTAAGTATCACAAGCACTGTACATAAACTAATAGGAGTTATAGCAACCATGGTCAATAGATAGGACACTACTTCTCCTTCTATTCACTTTATCATTAAGAACAGATGAAACACCAAAACAGCATTTAAAAATATTTTTATATGCAAAAAAATTTGTTTCTATATTTTCTGAGGACAAAATGACAATGTCCATCAAATAAAGCTGTTTTCAATATAAATTTTTGAGTTCTTGACTAGATAGGTCCACTTAGGTGCCTGTGCTGTAGCTGTGTAGAAATTTAAAAAAAAAAAAGTTGCTTTAAAATTAAGAGTCCATATATAGCTCAAGAAATACTGCATATTTGCATGCTTGTAACTTAGGAATAAAATTAAAATGAATAAAAATAAAATAGAAAAGAAGAAGAGAAAAAAATTCATCCTTCCATCAGGAGAGAAGTCATGATTCTTCTGTCCATTCTTCATTTGACTTTCAAATTTCTATATCCCCAGCGTTCTCTTTGGGAACAATTACCCAGGAAAATACATTGCACTTTTACTTTTAGTCGAGTTGAATGACCCACACTCAGAGGGATATTGCTGAAATTAGTCTCCAATGGACCATTTTCTGCTTGTTAAGAGACCTCTCCTTTGCTGCAGAGTTCCCCTGACTTTGGGTGCTGAACCTTGGCTCAGAGAACCTGCTTCAATCAGACACTTCTGTTTGTTTCTCTAGTTGTTATATAGTCCTCTTTTATGGTTATGTCTGCCAGAAGAGATTAAAACAATTAGTTTTTCCTCCTTGTCCATTTACAAAAGGTAAATATACTTTCAGCCTCAGGTTTCACTGCTTGTTATCATTAAGAGATGTAGATGTAATCCTGTCTAATGCTGAAGCTACAAACACTATTCCAGCAATAGCAAGAAATTTTGATTTAATTATCAATGGGTCTTTTTTTTTCCCATCAGGAGAGAGACTGAAGACTTTGTAAAAATCTACATTAATTTTGCTTATTGCTACAATAATGTTTCTTGTTCCATGAAGGATGTTCTTATGCCATAGACTTTTTTGGAAGAATTCTGGCATTTTGGGCTGTTAGCGATTTCTGTGACATTTCAGATTGCTTTTTTCCAAAGAAAATCTGAGAAAGTGAGTGCCCTTCATCCAACCCTTTCAAATTAACTTTGGATTCTACAGGCAGAGGAAACTAATGTTGCTCTTTTTTGGTTGGTTGGTTTATTTGTTTATTTGTTTGGGTGTATTTTTTGGTTTTTTTTTTAAGAAAAGTCATTTAATCTAAACTCAGACATTGAATATAGGTGTAAGTACCTATGTGTAAAAGTCAAAGTGTCTAATTGTATTAGAGAGAAAAAAGATGCTCAGATGAAGGATTTTGAAATATCTAAAGCTAGGAGTCTGGTATTAATGAATCTGGTAGTTTTATCTGAGATTCTATAGAAGAACATTTGTCTTACTGTCTAGGTAACTTTAGGTGATGGGAAAGGATCAAAATAAATAAGATTTCACAGGGCTGAAATTTGCATAAATTTAGAGGGAATGGGAAAATTGTCTATTAGATTTAGTACAGTAAAATTATTGCTTTATGTCACATTAAATGGCTACTTTTCACTATTGAAAAAGGTGAGTAAGAATCAAATAATGAAACACATACATAATAATCAATACTATGATTTTAATTTGATAAAATCTCAGTATGATTGGTTTTTTTTTTAAACATTAATAGTCACATCTCAGAATAGTATCTTGGATTCTTCTCTGCTTGAGGGTATGACCTAAAAGGAAAGGACTTCTGGAGAATTGAGGACAGGCTTTGATTATGTCATTATAATCTCTTATACAGTTACAAGAAATGTTGCAACTAAAAAGGTTGCTTGCTGAAGGAAATAATAAACAAAAACTAGAATTTACCATTCAATACTACAACTTACTATTTTAGAGGAATAGTTTTCTTCCAGATCAGTTTTCCAATAAATCAATTTCAATAAACCAGCAAATCAGACCATAAAATTTAAAACTAAATAGGTCAAAATCTTATTTCTTATCTCAGCGATGATTTTTTTTGCAGTAAGTGATAAAATAAAGGCATGATCTTAAAATTTTTCTTGGATATTCAAAAAACTCTGACTTTTCTTTATGGGAGTCACATGGCTAAATTCTTCTGTAGCACCTTAGAGTGTGCTTGCTCTGTGGTATCTCAGAAAATGAACTTTGCATACTGTAAATAAAGGTGCTCGACAACATCTGTGAGATTAAATAAATACATCACTGTATGAATGCTTTATTACCCATAAGAGATAAAAATGCATTACCTAGGGGCTGTTTCCAGTTCTTGTGTGGCAACAATAAATTATTCAGATCTGCTTTGCTATTTTAGCTGCATGTGATAAAATGTGCAACAGAATAAAAGGGAAGTTTTAAAGGAAATATAAAACTCCAAGTGCAATGAAACAGCAGATGAGAAGTATCTCATTTAATCCACAGGGCTTTGATTGAAAAAAGTAGATGTAACAGTCCTTTGAGTTTTTTGAAGAGGGGATTTAAAGACCAAATTACTGATCAAGCTGTCACCCCAGAGAGTCATTTAAGGGAGGACACCAGGAACGTTTGCTTTTGTCCCAGTGTCTACACATAGCAGACCAAATACTAGTGAGCATGGGAAACACAGTTAACTTAGATGAGGTAACACCAGCCTAAGAAGAATGTTAAGAGAATATCCACAACATTATTCAACAGTTAGTGACTGGTTAGGATAATATTAAATTATATATAATATTAATTTTCCTTAGGATTTATTTGATGATACATTATTCAGTGATGTGTTGTCTGTCCTTATTTTGTAAATATATCAGAAAAAGACCTGATGCTTAACTATTTAGAACAAGCAGAAATGACAGCTCACAGTTTCAGAATATTGTATCCCAATAACTGCCATGGGGGTGTCCTTATCTCTAACATATCTTAATGTCACTCAAACACGAATGTCTGCTCGGGGATGTGAAGATGTAATGCAATTCATAATAATGTTTATTTAAATAAACATTGTTCCTCTAGGAAGAACATAAATCAAAGTGTATATTCACTAAACTGGTCAGAAAAATTTAGAACTTTAAAGTCTTTTTTTTAGTATTTAAAAAATCCTCCCTTGGAAGTTTAATTTTGTAATTATTAAAATTCAATAGTAATTAGTGTTTGCTTAGCTGTAATTCAAAGGAAGCTAATCAGAATCATCATCCATCTAAGGGAAATTACTAACATGATATCATAACATGAAAAATGTCATATTGATTTGCTCCATCTATTCTGTAATTATCTAATTTATCTGAAAATCTTGAAGAAGTATTAAACAAATAGCAAAGAGAGAAGTCTGTTATTAAATAATAAAATAATCTACTAAACCACAATTAAATATCTGCATATTTTTATCCTTGCCTGTGCCATTTTATCAAAGTTATCACAGACAGATTTTACCTTTTGAAAAAGCATATATGCAGTATGTCACTTTTTCCTGTATGGAAAGTGTTGCTGTAATGAGACTTCTATTGTCTTTTCTAAGCTTTGGATCAAAGAGATTAAAAATGTCTCCTTCATTAGGAATAATATCATAATGGAATTCAGAACGTTCTCTGAGGGTGATCTGTCTAGTCAATTTACAGACAGAAAATACAAGCAAAAGCTAACAATTCACAATGCACATTATCAATGTTCTTTCATTACTATTGCTTCTACACATGTAAAAAAATCACTTTCTTATGTTGAACATAATACATAGTTAACAAAAATCTGTTGTGAAAATACAGTTCTACATTTTGATCTGTACAGTTTCTTCCATTGGGATTGTACACCCCAAACCAAAACATCGGCCTTCAAATTTTTTGTCATTCTTCAAATTCTTATCATCTCCTAATGAAAATAATTTCTCCTCAATTTTTTTTTGTTTTGTTTTGGTTTTCTGGAACTGACAGAAGTCCCAAGTGAGCTGTTTTCATTTTTCAGGCAAAATTTCTTGGAAACCTCAGCTGAGAATATATGCTGTGCAAACCACTTGAAAAACATCTATGCTCATGCAAGGAAGACAGCTGCACAGCATGCAGCTGACCATGGCGAAAGAGGAGGAAGAAGAAAGGCCAAACTAGAAAGCAAGTAGGAAGGCTTTGTCCCCAGATATCTGCTTTCATACTACCTACAATCCCTTTTGAGCTCTTCTGGAATTAATTAGTTTAATCAGTCTTCAATATTGCCTGTAGGAGGATGACAAAAATCATACGTTAAATTGGCAAATAAAGTACAATAGATGACATACAACAGAACTAGCCTCTAGGAAAAAAAAAAAAAAAAAGAAGTATGGAGGGGTGTATGTACAACAGAGCAATAACAAGAATTTTAAGGATACTTTTACTAACCAAGGAGAATTCAGAAAATAATTCAGTTTTAAAATATCCACAGGTGGTTTAATGTCAACCATCACACACATGTAGAAGTGTGAAATTGAGATTTATTTAATGTTATAGATTCCTCTATACATATATATAATTACAAAAAGAAAAAAGAAAAAAAAATACATTTGTGCAAAATATCTGTTCCGCTATTTACTAGGAAAATTTCAAGTAATTTTTATCCATTTCTTTTAATTTTCTTTTTATTTTAATTAATTTTAATATCCATTTCTTTTAATTTTACCTTACGGAAGAATGTATTTTAAACTCAGAGCTTTAGATCAAAATATGGGTGAAGGCTGATTAATCCAATGTACCCCTGTGCACCTTTGAAGTCTTTGTACCCTTACTGTTCTTGCTAATATCTGTGGATTTGGAGGACATCTTAGCTATATATTGGTGTCTTTGTCTGGCTTGTTGCTTAACAAAGGTTTATTTGTTGGTCATCCTCAGGTGCTCAGCCTTCTGTACCTTGCCTGTTACCTTGCACATCCTCAGCAAAGCATACACAGCTTTTGTAAATGGCCGATTGTTTGAGCCATTAACCACTCATATTTCAGTCTCACAAACCAGCAATGTCATTTACATATTACCAAAATGCTTCCTCATTAATGGAAAATTACTTTCTAAAATTTTTTTTGTTCTCAGTGTTTTGTGTCATTTAGAATATCACAGGTTTTATATTTTAATTCACTTTCTCTACCTGAAGTTTTCCTCAAAGAATTTAGGTACATTACAATTCTATTCTAAATGATAGAATTGGAAAATCTTCATGAAATTCTTAACAGGTGGTAGCTTTTTACCTTTAACAGTCTTTTCCTGTCCTTAATGTCAAAGTTAGAAATTTTCTCGTAGCTAATTAGATGTAAATATGTGCCCTATCCAAGAATAGCATTATTGTAACATATTCTCCTAATTGTTACAGCTGAAGTAGACTGAAATGGGAATTGGTTTTGTTATTGCTAGTATTAACACCTCATAAAAATTTATGTGAAAGATTTTATTTGAGGCAATCCTGATCCACTAAGCAGATCACCTTGTCATCAAGGTCAGGCAGGTCAAGCAGAATCCTTCTTTTCTAACCCCGTGTTTGTTGTCTGTGCCTGATTCCCTGGTTTTCCTGCATATTCTGTGTGATGGTGCAACTGCAACGGCAGGAAAAATAGAGACTCACCAACAACATCTTTTCAGTGTTAGGGAATTTAGTCATTACTTTATTCTGGCTAGGACGTGCAACAGAAATTATTTCATACACACATGCCTGGGTTGGGCAGTGAAAATCATTCCATCACACATAGTTCTTGACCCTATTTTTCCATATATATAAAGACAAAACCCAAATAAATTCTTGTTCATTGATCTTACACTTAGTTCTTAGTATATGATCTCCTGTTGGTTATTGATCCCTTCATCTTTGATGCTAATTTGGTCTTCTCATCAATCTTTTCCAGACCAGGTGTTTTTGATCCCTTCCAGGGGATATTCCTTGATGGCAATTTATGTCCTCTGTATCTTCTAGCAACTCCCAATCTATAAATCTTGAGCTCATCTCCTAATCTATAAATCCTGAACTCACCAATCCCCACCTGATGAACATAGTCTTAGGAAGAGAAGCTTCAATTCTCTTTTCCAGCTTCAGAACTGTAATCTTGTCCTTTCTCTTCCAATTCAATTTGTATTTGAATATAAACCACAGACATTCCCTCATCCCTGATTGCTTGTGCCACATCTCCCTGTTTTTCTGGGAGTGGTGTAGATCATTTACTATAGAAAGACAATACAGTAGCATGGAGTACACAAAGGAGTAGCAACAGCAAATAATGTCAAGGAACCTGACAAACAAGAAATGTTTTTTAGTTGGAAATCACTCTTTTAGATCAGAGCATGTCTTTGTACTACTGCAAAGTAGCAAACTAGCTTTTGATATTTTTCACATTAGAGACAACATCTTGCCTTTGGCTTCTTCATCTTTAGAAGATGGATTTTCATACAAAAAGGTCAAGCATTCAAATGGATTTACTATGTCCAAAATTTTTCAATGTTATATGCAAATATTTTTCATAAAATAGAAATGCAAAAATTATATTTTCATACAGTTTTTAAATAAGCCCATAAGTTACATATATCCTAAAATATACTTACTCATGCAACACCCTAAGTAATAGTACCTGTCTGAATGCTTTCTGTGTAAAAAATGTATATTTTCATACTTACATGATGTAATTTTTTATCTTATATTTGGTTGGTTCCAAATATTAAAATTTGCACCTGATATGGAAAATACAGTGCTTGTAGGTGTGGAAATTATTTTCCTGTGATAAGGAAGCTGACACTCTCTATGAAATTGCTTTAATTGCTTTATAAAACCAGCTGCTCTTTCCACTGTAATTTTCTCAATGAATGCTACATCCTCTTGCCAGCTACCATTGACAGCATTAGCTGCCTTGTCAAAGTGAAAATCTTTCTAATTTCATATGCCTCTGGGTCTTCTGGTCCATATAGTTTTCCGCTGTTCTACATTTTGCTGTGTAAATGTAGAATAAACGAATTGGCAATATATCAAAATCCTCTTCCACACAAAAATAATCAGTCCTTAATTCTATAAAAAAAGTCTGTCCAACACAGATTTTCATGGACTTGCCAGTAGTTCAGGAATAAGATAAGGACATTTAAGGAGAATCATCTGGGCTCTTTCGTCATTTCTCCAAGTTATAGCTGCCAACACACAGATTCCCTTTTTTTTTCTTATGTCTACTTTTTCAGAGAAATACTACATTTTTATGTGCATAATAAAAAATATAGAAAAACAATTTTCGTTTGAGAAGGGTTTCATTCAAAATCTACTGTCCTTTGAATTGCATTGTTGAATCTTGTAAGTTCTTTTTTGCACCTTTAAAATTTTTTCTGGAGAGTTTCTTTGATGTCAGAATGAATAAAAGTTAAATTTATGTAAGTATTCCTTCATTTTTCCCTCTTTACTTTAATTGGTAATAAAAAACTACTGGCTGAGGCCTGATTTCCGTAGTTACACTGGCTTTGCCATACCATGGTTCCATTTACTTTAGTAAAGTTACATTTAATTTGCATCACTGTAATGGAATTATTCTTATCTGGTCCTTTTCCTGTGTATGAAGCAAATAAACAAGGAATTGAAAGTTTAATAATAGGAAGTGTGCACTCTTTCACTGTGACATTTTAAAAAGCTGGGGGAAAAAGAAATACATCTTTGGCAGAAATCGTCTCCCACTTATAACTTATGTTCTGTTACACAAGTCTAAGTGTTCAGGAGCCATAACACCTCCATATTTACCCAGCTGTTTTCTGCTGGGGTACTTACACTGGTGCAGGGGTCTGCATGCTGGAGGAAATTGGGAAAAGCAACGACCACTCAATATGAGTGCGAATGCAAGTCCGTTTATTGTCTACAAAGGTACAGATTATATAGGATTTTTACTAGTGCAGACTACATGTAAGAATCATAGTAATTGGTCCAGCTAATACTAACATTTTGTAAGCTAACTACTGATTGGTTATACTTTGATCTATTCCCATAATATTTCAGTATGTTCTAACTCTCACGTAGGCCTCTCTCCAGATGTTTGCTCTTCCGGCTTATCTTTGTTCTTGTGCATTGTTGAGGATGATTTACAGTTTTGTTTTTCTTCTTATAGTTTCCTTATGGTCTTTCAAGGTCGGACTGACCTTGGACATTTTCACCACGGGAGTCCTTTTCACCACGGGAGTCTTTTATACATAGGATGTAGGGTGATTGCTCCAGCTAGGCCTCCAACAACTGGCAGCATGGGCTGCAGTAATGAGATGAGACTGACCAATCGCAACAGTTATGGAGGAAAAAGTTGCTATGGTCATCTTCATTAGCTTGGGAACCTGTCATGGGACACGTTATCCTGAGAAAGGTTAGATACTCAGAGTGCTGTTTATGTCAGTGTATAAGAAACTTCACGATATATCTTACGCCTGTTCTATAAGCTAATACAATCTAAAAATAACCTTAACAGATGTAAAAACCAAATTCAAATCCATAATAATTGCAATTAAAAATAAAAAGGTGAATGATTAAAAATCCCTAACAGTGTGAGTTTTTAAATTTTGTTACTTCAATAGCAGGTTTTTTTTAAGAGATTTGTTTCCATGCAAGCACAGTCTGTTATTTAGTAGAAATGGTCTAGTTCTATACCTACATGTTCAAAGAGCCTGCAAGTTAGTCAGAATACCTGAAACATTCTCATGACTTTAAATACTTATGAATTGTTGTGACATTATGAAAAGCTACAAAGGACTTGAAGAGAAGAGTTAATGCAGTAGAAGTCTCTTTTCCAAAATCCTTCAGACATTTCCAATTTAAGCTTAGAGTAAGAAGCAAGTTACTATATCAGCCCTTTAAAATGATTGGTCCGTAATCTTGGAAAAAATTTATTTTCCTAGAAGGAAAAAAGAAAAAGAAAAGAAGTGTCCAAAATTACACTGGTGTTCTTTTGTCTTCATATATCATCTGATTCTAGCTGATCTGGTCCTTCAAAAGACTGATCAAACTTCTTGAATCAGAGAATGTTTCCCATTAGGTCAGTAAAAATTAAATCAATATGATTTTTGTTTATAATTAAATAAAAGTCAAACTTGTGTTCAAAAGTATTACTCAGGATATTAATTTCATAATTAAACATGCATATCAGTGTTAGTTATATTTATGTTCATCCCTATTTTGGGGAATTATTTTTTTCTTAGAATTTCCAAATTTTCCAGACTTTAAAATGTAAAATAAATGAAATAAATTATGATTGATGATGATGATTGATGATGATGATGGTGATGATGATTGTGATGATAATGATGATGATGATGATGATAAATTAGACTTTGGTAATGAGAGACTGATGGTTTTATTTTTATTTGATTTGATTTGATTTGACTGTTTGGGGTTTTTTTGGTGAATAAGATCACAGTACCTGAACTTAAGAAAAACCTGTGTGGAAACCACATATATTCTCCTCTGCGAAATAGCATGGGTCATAATAGAAAGCCTGTGGATTAATCTGCTTTATATGAACCAGGGAAGCACTCCATTGCCCACATTAAAGCCTGTACTATTTGCTACATCATAATTCCTACTTGGGACAGTAACTACAGCCCTCCTCAGCCTGTAGTTGCCCTGCAGCATAACAAGATGTGTATCAGATGCAAAGCATGACTTTAAGCCCCATAAATTCGATCTGAAAAAGGAATCAGCATCCAAAGGTCTTACATTCTCCATCCCTCATCAGACAGAAAGAAATACACTGTCCCTGCTTTTCAAGTGAATTTGTCAGCGTTGCTGCTGTTCTTGTTTCACTTTTACAAGATTACTGATCTGAATGTGATGTAAATTTATGAGTGAAACATCTTGGCATTCAAAAAAGGATGTGTCTTTGTAAATAATTTTGCACTTTTGAAGCACAGTCATAGTCTACTGCATATACTATATTATATATTTATGGAGGAAGGGAGAGAAGTGGAGAGAAAGGGAGAGGAGAGAACAATCTTTCCTCTCCTCTCTCTTCCTCCTGTTCTCTTCCTTAAGGGAGTATAGAAAGTTTGTTTCTATTAGGCCTGACTCCTGCAGTGCACTCACCCAGAGATCACTAACAGAGCAGTATGAAATCTAGATTTCAGAGAACTGAGTTAAGTAGCCTTAAGCACTGTGTTCACATCATAGTTTCATACCACACATATGAAACAGTGAAACACTCCTCTCCTGAAACAGAGGGTAATACATAGTTATCTTAACTTGCTGATATGTGAGAATGATCATACCATATGTGCATCCAAATGTGGACATAATGAATACTTGAATTCTAATGTTAGCTTAGCTCTTCCCATTTCGTTGAATTACTTCAATGTTCATTGTACCAGAAATCATGTATGTGAGAAAGACTGTAGTCTTGCAGTTAGCATCACAGAATCACAGATTAGCCTGGGTTGGAAAGGACGCAGAAGGATCCTGAAGCCCAGCTCATATGTGAACAGCCCATATGGGGATCAAACCTGCAGCCTTCACCATGCTCTCACCAACAGAGCTAACTTCAGGGCCAGTGTTCACCAAAGAAATGAAGCAGCTGCTTTTAATCCATGTTTCTAGAAACTGCTATTTACTCCTCTCGATAAATGGAGTATTAAGATCAGAGGGAGAATGACATGGATTCTGGAGTACACTCTGACCTGATTGATCTCTTTGGAAATATGGGATCACCTTTTAAAGAATTGGAATATGGATCAGTACTGTTATGCTGGAGGCCAAGTGCACTGACTTGCTGTGTAAAAGGAACGTCCTCTAGTAGTTTTGTAAATGTAATGAGGAAAGGGGAAAAAAAAGTCTCTAAATCTTGTACATTGTTTCATAGTTTAATAAGATGGCTAAATCAATGTTTAGAGGAAAAAAAAAAATTAATGCTTTGTTTAATATGTTCAGGATTCCTGAATCGTTGCTTTTGAGAGATCTACATTTAATTAATTTCCTGCATATTGCCATATTATTTTTTTTCTAAATGCTAATTTAATTGCATTCAAAGTTAGAGAGCACACCTGCTTCTCAGTTCAGCTGTTTTTTTTTTCTCTTTTTAAAAATTTATTCAGGAGGAATACTAAAACAAATAAACACAGTAAAATTAATAGCTGCTCTTATATTCAGAAAATACGGCAGTGAAGTTGAGAGGGATGTATGATTTGTGGGGTATGAAGCCCACTGGTGACTCACAAAGGAATGCAAGTGCTGTTATTGATTATAATGTTTGAATAATTTGAAGATAGATCTGTGTTTGTTTGCTGACACAGAGTACACAGCAGAACAGAATGATAAAAGTCTGTAAAAAATACTGATTTCTCCTACCTGGTATTTCTTGGTAATTGCTTCAAATACATTAGGAAATCTCTACAGGTAATTCCTACTATTTATATATATATATTAATTATTATTATAAGTATTTTTAACATAATGGTCTCCTCAAAGCTGTTAAAGGACCTGAATAATCAAAAGGGTATGGTACAAAAGTAGAAATCAGTCAAATTGTCCAGGAAATAGAGTAAATGCACAAAGACAAAACCAGAAACCCTGAAGTGTAATATAAAATTCAATTAGTAGAGAATGTAAAAATAAGCAGGAAAAAAAAATTCAACTTATATGTTTAAAGGAAGACAAAAGTAAAAGGATAGGAAAGTTCATTAATTACTGTGACTGTTAAATAGTAACAAATGAATCAAGATGTTTGAAATATTCAAAATCTTCGTGCTACAACCTTCACAGGAAAGAGAAAGCAACAAAGAAAGGAACAAGGAAGACCACTGGAAGTAATGGATCAGTTGGCATAACTTTGTCTCCCTCAACATTTTTGGAACAAGTTATTAAACAATTTGCAATAAACAAACCCATAAAGAAGTAGTAACAGTAGGACACAGTCAATACAGACTTTTCAAGAGTGTTCAATGTGAAATTCCTTACTTCAAACCAACCAATTACATGATGTAAAGGATAGTCAAGATTTGTACTAAATCTGAAATATAAAAGGACAGATATGTCTACCACTCACAAGCACAGAAGAAGGACAGGCAAAATGCAGATGCTTAGGTCAACATTTTTGAAAATGTCATAGTTGTTTTAGCAGACAGAAAAATTATACCTTTGTGCATCAAACTAGGCTGGTTTTAGAAGGATTGTAAGCTATTGAAGACAGGATCATAATATGATATTTTAAAATTTAGACTTCATATAAGAAAACTAATATATGACAGAAAGTAGAATTTAAAGAGCTATGTATAAGAATATGAACTTGAATCCACTAATACCAAGAAGAAAAAATATCTACGTATATGTAAATAAGACAAAATCCAGTAGTGTGAAACACAAAATTAACTCTATAATGCTACTGGAGACCATGCATGTACAGAGAGAAATCTGCAAGTTTTCTCAGGCATGGTCATCCACAGTGCCTAGTTGTGACCCTTAATGTTCACAGATATTTTAAAAAATGGGAAATTTTTGAGAGAAGAGCCAAAAATTTTAAATGACATGGCTTAGCAGAAAACTGTTGGAATAAATGCATCAATTTCAGTTTAGAGAAGAAAATAGAGAAGACATTTATTTTAAAGAGCTCTCATGTGGTGTTGGTGAAAAAGTGTTCTTTTCAAAGTGGCCTTTGTGAGACTCCTTCCAACCTGTGGTTGGGTTCTTCAGAGGTCAGAAACCTAGCAGGTTTTACCTGTACAACAGTGCCTCTAGTTCCCTGAATGACATTTTGTAACTCTTCAAGATACAATATAACATTCCACTAGTTGGAGCAAAATGGTATAGTTCAGATAGTCTGCTTAAATACCATTATAATGCCCTTTGACTCAAACATTCAAACAGTCTATTTATTTCTCTTCACCTGACATGAAAACCACATTAAGACTTCCTGATTCTGTGCCACTTTTATAGTCAGAGAGAAAACACTGGCAGGAAAGAATATTTAGCTGATCATAGGCGCTCACTTTCTGGATGTGTTCCACAGGATTTATCTGGAAACTGTCTGGAAGCTCAAGAATGATGCCATCTGTGTTTCATGTATCTTAGTCTATTGCATGGGGACACCTTTATATTCTTAATGCCAAATCTTACAAATGTTCAGTCACCCATTTCACTTCAGCATGAAGCAACCAAAAATATCAGATGAAAGTGTCTATTCATCAGAACTGAAATATTCACACCTCAATAAGGAGCCAATATCTGGTATTGGAGCAACATATAAAGGAACAGCACATTATGTCAAATATTCACGAACAGTTTGATAATTTCTTACTGTCTTTTGGCATGTAACTTTGTGAACGGAACAAGAAATATCCATTATGGAACTGTCTCCAGCTAGTTTTAAATTTACCATTCCTAAGCAATTTCATAAACTAGGCCTGGCTGACATGTCTCAGCCACATCTCTGAAAAGTCACAGAATCACAGAATATTCTGAGTTGGAGGGACCCAAATGGGATCATCAAGTCTGTCTCTTAAGTGAACAGCCAAATGGGGATCAAACCCTCAACCTTGGCATTATTAGCACTGTGTTCAAGTCATTCTATTAAATCACAACCATGTATGTAGCATCTCAAGAATTTATACAGTCGGTATTAATTGCTTTTGGAAATAACCCTTTTGATCAATATAAGCATGATGAAAATACCCAGTGCATGCCTTCTGTTGTGTTATTGAATATTTTTGTTAAGTATTTTGCATAGAAGACTTGCTCATGTTAGAATATTTTTAATTACTCTTATGCCTTTCTTTTATCATGTTGTACTTCACTATTTCTGGATTATTTTTTATATTCTGTATCAGAGGAAGATAATACTGCAGAGATGTAGTCAAGTCTGTGTATGACAGGGACCCTCAGTTGAGCAAATGACACATCTGAAGACTCAGGTCTATACCACTAAGAAAATTCACTGGGGCTATATATTCAAAATAGATATTGCAGAGAGAAATTAAAATCTGTAATAAGACACAGATGATTCAAAACAAACAAAAAAAAATGGCTCTGATATGAAGAGAAATGGAATACACTAAGATTTTTCTAAAAGCCTTGGGAAATTGATATAAATCTATGCAAGACATTATGAATGGCAGATACAATATGGTGCACTAAGATATAGTGTAAGTTAACACAGCTTTTGAACACAAAAAGAAATACAAGAGCTGTGGAAAAGACTATTTTACTTTAAAATGAGCAGAAAGGGTCTTATCTGAGGCAAGGAGACTATGATTACAAAGTTCTTTCAGTAGTGAGAATCCTTTTCATACTAAGTGTCTAGTTTTGTTTTAAGTATCAGTAAGTGCTGTCTTCTCCCTCATACACTTTTGCAACCACTATTGATTTAAAAAAAAAAAAAAAAAGATGTGCATGAAAAATACTAGTCTTTCGTCAGAAAATAAAATGTGTAGGATATGGTCCCTACTGGTTTTGCTGGGGCTTTAATTTGTTTGTTTGTTTGGTTTTATTTTGTTTTTTCCTCCTGAAACAGAAAAAAAAAAATTACATGCAAAATCAGAAAGCAACAAAACCAAAATCCCAGAAAAATAAATATTTTTTATTTATCTTTATGTTCTTTTCAGGAAAAAACACAATCAAGCTGTATTTTTCTAGTTTTCTACTTGCTTATATGGGAGGCTTTCATGAGTTTCATGTTCTCTCTATTGCCAAAGATATGGCTGTAATAGCTTTATGAAAGGTCAGGCCTGTTTAAGCGGAAGCAGACTTGCTAAAGGAAGGGAAATTTTTTTCCTTTGTGTTTCAGATTTTCTGCTCTCTATCCTTCCATCAAATTCAGCTGCTTCTTGCCAGTTAGCTGTTTCAGATGGATGACAAATTTTGTTTCTCCGTGTAAGCACATGAAATTTGACAAGCTGGATCTAGGCATCTAGGCAGATTACACCACTGAAAGCCCTGACAGGATTTTAATCTAGAGTGAAAACATTCTTCTAACCAAACATAATTTCATAATATTAATGGTTTACCACAAAGGCTTCTAACTTTTTAACCAAAACACTTCCATGCCCTACCCCTGGATTTACATTTTGTTTTGACTTCTTCTTTTTCTTTTTTTTTTCTTGAATTTATTCCAAAGCCCTTTGTATTAAGGCTTATAATGACAATATCATTTGACTTTTGAAATCCACAAATACACGTAAATAGATTTTTAGATTCTGTTGACATGTTTCATTTAAAAGTAAAAAATATTCCTTGGAATACAAGAGCAGATAATTCTTGTTTTGCTGCCTTTTATAGAAGCTGTTTATGTTTCAGCTGTAAAAGCTGAAATCCCCTAGATGATAGATAGCATTTAAAACATGTCGCAAAAAGAAATAGACCATGAATTTAAAATTTAAAATTCATGGTGCTATTCTTCTAATTCATTAAAATATAGCTTCTGTGGGACATCCTTTAGTACTTATTTATACAGTGATAACAGAGAAGGGAGAGTGCAGCTCTGCAGCAATATTATGGTTTTTTAAAGTAATTAAGAGCACTGCAAAACTGAAGAATAATTTTTGCATTTTACCACACATACTATATAACATAATTAGATAACTGAATTTGATACAAAATTTGAACTCCTGCCCATGCAGCTACTTTGCTGATGGGTGTGTGCTCTGGAGAAATCAAAAAGCAAAAAACCTTAATGTGTGTTTCCACCAGCACTGCTTTCTCATAAAGAAATCAAAAGCGCTTAGAATTATGAGGCTGAGGGCCTGATTTACACAGAACTTTTAATCAGTCTCATTTCCTTTCAGAGAATTTAAATATTTACTGAGTGTTTTTCTTAATCAGTGTTACAGACAGACTGCATTTAAGGGAGACAAACCTTTCGTTCTTTGATCAGTTTGTCCTTTAAAATCAGATAAAAGAACAAAATTAGTGCACACAGGTGTTTGAAATGTTCTGTGAGGCACCCAGAATATAGTGGTAAACTACTGGAAATTAAACACCTAATGCTAAGGGAACAAATAGAAAACACAGCCTAAAAAGTTCATTTGTGTTAGGAATCAAAACTTAAGAAAAATCAAGACAGAACTATTTGATATATTATCAGGTATCATCGGATATCAGATACAATATCAGACATGACATCATATGGAATTTTTTATATGAAAAAGTTTTACGTTTCAATTTTAAACATTTTACATCACTTAAAGAAGATATAAAAAATAGATCAGTTCAGTTGTGTTAATATTTTCCTCCTCCCAAAAAGCTTGCTTTGCCAAGATGGACAAATTTAAGTGTTTCAGTAAAATAAAAAGCATAGAGATATTTGGATTCCTAGGTCTATTGTTAAGGAGAAACACTCAGTATGTCCTCTTAGGTCTATTGATCAGGAAGTTCATACAATTTTATTTCATGAAGGAGCCAGAGGTTTATGTCAGTGGTATAGGCAGACATGCTAGTTAGGGAAAAGGAAGGGACATTTCTCCTAACTGCTGCTCTTCAAGTAAATTCATGAATGTGCACTCCATTCCCTGACTCTAATTTCTTTTCAGTGAGTTCAAGACAGCAACTCTCTATATCCATTTAAAAATGCTACTAAAAATTTTATATATGTCAGGACGACATGCATTCTGTAAACTGGTTCACATATGTTCCAGATAATGCCAACAAGTAGTAAAGATCTGAGTCTTTTTTCCCTTTGGAATAAAAAATTGTGCCTAAATTACATGCACTAATTTAAAATCTAGCCTTCAATCCAATACTGAACTGTCTTTTTTCTCACTTCAAACTTACCATCTCAAGGGGGGACATCTTAGGGGACACTTTAAATGCATATTATGTGAGATTTTTCTTTTTGTTTGATATCTCCATATTTTCTCTTGGAAAAGAAAGAATTTTATATGCATTAGAATGTTATTAAGGCCTGTATATAATGTAATCATCTGACATGTTTCTAGTGCATTAACTTATTCCACCTCTCTAATTTCTATCCTATAAAGGAAATGATACTCCAGACATAGAATGTGAATTTGATTATTGTTCTGTAGAAATGTATTCAGTCAAATGAAGAATAAATGGAATAGAAATATAACTAACACATTGTTTTCATTGTTTTCAAAGTAAATTAAAACAGAAATAAAAGGAATACTTGAACCTGCAAATATTCCATCAATCAGGCACCATTGATCCCATATGCTTTCCATAAATAACATCATTACTGAAGTATGTATAGTCAGTGTCATTAATTAGACCAGGCAATCATTAATCTACAAGTGAACACCATGCACTAATATTTTCCTACAATAAAATATATGTGCATAGATATACATACACATGCACACACACATATGTGCTGGTGCTACGATATCAGTTTCATTTTTATTCACTTTTGCTAATATTCAGAGGGATATTACATGTTGTCCTCATTGGGAGGTATGTTGTTCTTCTTTCATGCTAAGATGATGAATTTTCTGATTTTGATACTTTCTTTTATCATTCCTCCTTAATATATTATGATTTAAGTAGATTACAGTTTAGTGAAGCATAGAAAAAATTGAATTATTGTTATTCATTTATTTTGGAAGATTTTCTGGCCTGTATCTGGTTTTAAGTGAGCAGTAACCTTTATGGAGATTGATTATGAAGAAAAAAATAAGACAGAAACCCATATTCCAAACCACTGACCTTCCATGTTGTATTTATATTTTGTTAAAGCAAGCCAGTTCCAAGACAGACCAGCATATTAGAAAAACAAATTTCTCCCTCAGAAGATCTTAGTTGCTCAACTGTCTATATAATGTTCAATGTATTTCCAAAAATAATGGATGCATTATTGTGACCCCTGATATTCAAAAACTGGGCTTATAATATATATCATCCATTGAAATAGAAATGACACTAGGAAGATCAGGGGCAGATCCTCCACATCTATTTATGATAGATGGATATCAACACATTTTTGTTACATCTTCTTCCAGCACAGGCATTCATGTGGGGAAAATAATTTAGGTTATATTACAAGCAGCAAGTCTGTGTGCCACTCCTGGTGTTTTCATGCTAATTAAAAAAAAAGAAAAAAAATATATTTCAGTCTGTATAAAAATTTCATTTTCATTTTTACATGCTAATGAATGCTCAGTTTTGAAAGCAAACAGCTTGATAATGAAAATCAGAATAGTGTTCTTTTTGGGAATTTAATAAGTTACTGGAAAGATAATTCCCTATATGATTATTTTTGCAGACTTTCCACAAAATAATCCTCATCATACTAAAACACTGACAGAATGGTTTAAAAATGAAGAAAAATTAGATGAGTTTAAAGAATATTTTGGAAGTTTAAGCCTCAGTATAATTAACTCCTGGATTAACTCCTGGATTAATCCAGAATTAACTCCTGGATGTTTGGCCAGAGGCCAGACAGCTTTTAATTTCCTAGTTGTACCTGCTGCAAAAGCAGAAAAGTAAAATTAACTTCCCTTCTTTGCAGCGTAAAATGTAAAATCAGCATTATTTGTCAAGAAGGAAATATTATTTCTCAGGTTTAATATTTAGCAGATTTGGCAGTATTAGATTAACCACTAATATTCTGAAAAATTAAATAAATAAATCAATATTGCAGAACTGCAATCTGTATGAGCTTTGCTTTGGTAAAGGCACCGAAATTGCAATTTGTATGCGGTGTGTTTCTATTTTTTTTTTCAGTATAGGTGCCATATCACTGCCAAAACTTGAGATGCATGTTTCAAACACATTGTAATCACTCAGAAGACTATTACTGTCCTTTCTATTTAAGTATCATTTTGCAAAACGCTTGATGATATTAAAGGATAACATGAATTCAAAGTTCAATTTGGACACATTTAAACATACATAAACTACCCATATGGTAGCTATAAAAATCTTTATTGTTACTGACTGACTAATTATACACTGTTCTCCTACGCAGTAATATCAGTGGTCATCAAAATGTTTCAGTAGATAAATTTGCCAACTGTCACTTGTATTATTGAAGAGACAATGGTGATTAAAAAAAAAAGTTGATGAGTGACTTCAACAGAGTGACAGAGTGTATCTTGCCACCAAACCAGAAATGCTGCATTAATGGAAAAGTACGGTTTTGATAAAATCCATTAGTGTCAAAGCCTCCAGAAGGAGGGTAAAACATGTCCATGCTGATAAAAATACTTTTCATGCCAGTCAGATTCAGTAGGTCTTCCTGGGCGGATTCACATTTATACTAAATGGTGTGTAGCTTTTTGGTGAAGCTTAAACATAATTAACATCAGCTCTTAGCCCAGAATAAAAATGTTCATAAGAGGAATAATAGTTTAAAATCACATGTCACCCGAATTATTTAAGTGACGTAATTCAAGTCTATGTAACCCCAAATGGAAAGACACCTGGTAGTTCAACTTAGGTCATATTAGTAATATGTCAAATTGACAAGACTTGGTCAACTGTGTTAATGATTTATAATGCCTTTGGTCTTCATCACATACTTATCTTTATCCTCCATGCCACAAATCAAAATATCTTGTACTTTCCAAGTCTGATAAAGAATAGATAAATTTTCAGTTTACAGGGGCACAGGACAATGAGCAAAAGTCTGTCTAAACTATTGACTTTTCCAGTAGGGATGAAACTATTGTTGACCACAGATTTACAGTCACACTGATGAAATGCCATCTTAAATGAAACTTGAATAATGATTGATTTGATTAGCTAACCCGATAGCAATACATTAGACTGATATGTCAGAAAGTAGTAAACTGATCATGATAGCCTTGACCTAAATCTTCAATAAAAGAAAATTAAGAATAATTTCAGGTGTCACTTTAAATATAGCTCTAAAATCTGGTATGCTAACACCTGGGAGAAAATGCAAATGAAGCACGTAGATGGCCTGGAAAGTTAAAAAGGCAGCATCAGCTGATTCCTGACAGCAGAGAGGTAGAGATTTGGCAGCTTTTACAACCTCCAGTTGCTGTTTTCATTCTCATTATGTGGAAGGCCAAGTCTTTCTCTCACCACAGGCTGATATGAGACCAGGTTCTATACTGGCCACCAGTTCATATTTTGCAACAGCTACCTGTCATGACCTCAAGCAGATGAGATGAGCCAGCTAGCACTGCCCGTGTGAGGCCGGGTGACCGCCACGCATATGAGCACTCCAGGGGAACGGTGTCTGCCACCCTGGTAGTGCTGAGTGCTGTGGCATGGGTTACACAGCTTTGGTAGCTTCACACACTGAGAGGAGACGAAGAGATGAGAGAAGGACACTTGTTTGTGAGCCCAAAGAGCCTTTATTCCCCCATGCATGGCAGGAACAAAGACGCTCTTGGGGTGGGTGCAGTGACAAAATGCTGACGAACAAAGGATGGCAGCAGGTTAAATAGAGGGTGGGTGGACAGGGGTGGAAACCTGGCTTGCCCAATGGGGACAAACGATAAAGAGATGACATCAATCATAACAACCAATGGTAACATAACAGAGGTGGGTACAGAGTCCTGGGACAAATAGAAAGGCTAAGGTGGGGTGATTGATACAGAACTTTCTTGAAGAAGCAGGGGCTGGTTACAGGATTGACACCCAACAGGGAGTGGACAAACCTTGACTGATGGGACCAAATAAGGAGAAAACAGGGAGAGGTGAGAAGATTGACAGGTAACTGGATCTGAGTGGCAGGAGCTCTCAGGGTAAACAACTTGGAACAAACCACTGTGAGGGGAAAAATAGAGGAGTACAAGGAACAAACCTAACTAACATTAATAAAACAACTGACTAAGTAAAACCAACCCACAACAATATTTAATGTGTCATCAGGTCACTAGATAGGTGAACAGGAATTATATGTATTGCTGAGTGATTATAAGGTATAGAAGACTGATTGATGTATATATTTGCATTTGCTGAGCCCTGAAGTTGATGCTCTGATTGCCTTTTAATTAAGGTTTTGCTGATACAATGGCAGAAGATATGGGTTCAGGAGGTACAAAGAGCATGGCTCAGCCTGGAGCCAAGGCTGAAAGAATCATTCAAATGACTCCCTAGCTCTTCCCTTTTGCAGAGATATCTGCTCTGTGTCAAAGTAGTAGCATCTTCTTGAATGTGCATTTTCTCTCTGAAACTTTCGAGTATTTTTCTTCCACCCATTCTGTTAATTACTGACTGCTCTGTGTTTACTGCTGTGTTTGGTTGTTCTGTATTTTGTCCAGAACTGAGCAGGTGATGAATGCTGAAACACAGACTACAGAACTTGCCTTCAGCCATAAAGATGACAGAGGAAGACTGTGCTGTTTGGATGCAAAATTATATATCTATAGTCCTGAGTTTCTTGCTTTCCATGGGAAGAAAAACACACCTGCTGCTGAAAAGCAATATGAAAAATGTGATAATTTAGAAATGAAATTTGTTAAAAGTCAGAGGCTACTGTTCTAAGTTCTTTGATGGACTAGATGGAGGAATATATAAGCATTTTTCTCTCAGTTTTTTCAGTTTAACAGACTTTATAAGTCCATTAGGGCTATTCTATTTTGTTGCATGTGACCTGAACCATCTCCTGCAAGCCCAAACCTGAAGAAAATGAAGCGAGGTACCTGTCTCCTCAAATAAGTTAGCCAGAGATGAAGAAAAGGCCAGCAAGTCTCCTGCCCTGCTACTCTGAACATTTATATTTTTCCTGTTTATGACTATTGTTGCTTACCCAGTCAATGACTCAGATATTTTACTTTTATTTCAGCCTCTAAATTAAGTTTTTCCACCCACAGAAAGTTCCAATTTTACTTGAAACACTCAAGAAACAACAAAAGATTATGAAGCCACATCGTAGTTTCATTGATTTGCATTGAGATCCATCACAAAATAAAGTTTCATTTCCCTTTTATTTTGGTTTATATAAATTTAATCATATTGTGGGTTCAGTTTTTTGCTTTTCTTTTGAAGATAATGTCTCTGAAATTGTATTTGAAATCTCTCTTTTCGTTTAATATACATTTTACAGCATGCATTACTGCCTTGTTCTCCTTTTTCCTGCACTTATTTTTCCAGTAGATTTTGTTTCTGTTGTTTTTCAGTTGGTTGTTTTTTTTACAAGCAGACTAATACTGTCACTGAAAGAGATGTATTATAACATGACAGTATTAATAGAGAAATAGAGATACAGTTTAATGTTTTCAAAAGTTTCAAGGCCAGACAATCAAAGTGGACAAATAAAATATAAATTATTTGCACATTTTGGACTATTAAACCACATATGCAAAATTAAAAAACAAATCAGGGAAAACAAATTTTGGTTCCAGAAAGGTTGAAATGAAAAGCTTTGTTTGGTATGATAACACAAAAGAAAGAAAAAAAACAAACAAACAAACAAAAAACAAACAAAAAAAACCATTAATGCTGTTCCTTATGTTAATGTCATTCAGCTTTGTCAATTATAGGTAGGCATGTGATTCTCCTGAATGAGCATATCTGTTTCTAACAGCTGTTAGTAGAAATCCTTCTCCAAATATTTCTCTGAATAAACACTGGAAAATTTCTGTAAATGAGCTGGATTAAAAAAAACATGTGTGGGACTGTGATATATAGTAGTCATTCATATTTAAGAAGACCTTCTGTAATTGTAATTGAAATAGCAGTTAAATTCTGTTTGAAATTCGTGATAGATAGTAGTCATTCATATTTAAGAAGACCTTCTGTAATTGTAATTGAAATAGCAGTTAAATTCTGTTTGAAATTCGTGTTTAATAAGTTTCTGGCAACTTTGTTATCAATGGATGACTTTTCCAGTGAAAAAAACACTACAAATTGTTAACATCACAGCTATATTATCTTCATGCATGCTAATGTTATTATTCCCGTATTAAAAAATTGACCTGAAACAAGAGCATGTCCAATATCATCTCCTCTTTGTATTCAGTCAGTATCAGTTTCAGTACAATTTACTTAAACTTGCAGGGCTTCTATTGGGGTGAAATTACTCACATGAATATTTTGAAATTATAATAAACAGCAGGCATTTAAATTTGAATCTTCTAAAGAAAAATATTTTGAAAGGAGGAAACTCAAATTGTAACCCAGTACATTGCCAATCTCTGCCAGCTTAATTTATTCCAGTGCAAAACAACAGAGTTATGTGAAGATATTTCCTTCTGTAATGGACTTTTCACTGTACCACTTACAGTGTTCCATCTCCAATTATCAGTGAGATTCTCTACTCTCAGAATCTGAAACAATCAAGTAGCTCAGGAGATGGCCTTTCCCTGGGTCTGAAAACATGCAGCTTGCACCATAAACAAACTGACAACCCTTCCTCTGACAAAGGAGAGGTGTTACATTTTAATTGTTGCATGGTGATTGCAGACTAGGTCAGGACAAAAAGAAATATTGACTATTTGATTATTTCACATGACTTTGAAATGCTATCTGTTTGGTTTTGAAAGTGTCTCAAGGTATATGTGAGGAGACCAAAATGTCTTCTGAACTCATTAGCCCTAAAGGGAATATTTTGAAGGATGTGTGAGAGTGACATTTCAAAGGCAGGACTGATCTCACTTGTCTTCTTTCCTAAAACAACTACATATGTAAAACCATGCAGTAAGTCTTTAGACTTATATCTGTAAGTGTATTTGTGTTAGTGCTTGCTTTTTTTTTTTCCTAGACATTTCATATATTGAATTATCATATATTTTCTTTCTGATAAACAATTTAAGACAAGTTTGAAAAAAAACCAACCAACCAACCAACCAACCAACCAAAAACCTCCAAACTAAACCAAAACCAAAAATATTAAAAATCCTTTCAATCACTTCAGACTTGTTTTTCTAAACTAGAAATAGTCTGAATTTTTTAAAGGAATGGTTTTCCCAAATTTCCCAGTGTTCAAAACTCTCCTAGACCAAGATTTTTGATTAGAGTCCCCTTGACGATATGAAGCACTAAAAAAGATCTTGCTGGAAATGTTGTTTGGTTCTAAGGCATCTGTCTAACTGACTGTATAACAGGATGAGGCAAAGATGGAAAAAAATATTTGATTCCCATCAGACTAAATTTTAGAAAGCTAGGTCTGGTGTATTTACTTTGTCTGACTTGGATGACCTCCTTCAAGCTGCCTGGAGAGTATTTTTAACATTATGTCTGTAAAAGACATAATGTGGGGAAAGACAGAAAAGAGAACTTCCAGGGTCTCAACAAACCTACTAACTGTAACCGAGCTTTTTCCTGAAGTGAAAAGATTTTCTTACAGTAAACTTAGAGATTCTCTTAGAGGGCTTGTGGAATCCTAGAGGAGGAACACAGCATTGACTAAAGTTGCTCTTTCTGAGAACACTTTACAGCTAATAATTTGCATCTTAGATAATTCAGGAGGATACCTCAGGTCATCTCACTGTAAAGGGTTTTAAAAGGGTGAAATGTGTGTAACAGCATACAGACTGGTAGCAAGCCATTCATTAATTTAAATGCACCACCAAAATCACACTTATGACTAAATATAATTAAAATTAAAATGACTAGAGTCTGGGGGTGATTTGAAAGTGTATGTTTTCCTATGGTTTTGATATTGGTTGAAAATTTGAAAACCTGGTGGTCTAGCTCCTGATGTTGATCATTCTCACTGTCCTTTAGATGTCACAAGAGAGCAGTTCAGAGGTGTGACTAATAAACTTTGTGCTGTGTGGGAAAGGTCATATTAGAACTTACATTAGAAGTAGTTTAGAAAAAACTCATGGGGAAGAAATATATCCTTATCAATTTCTACCAGTATAGAAAGTACTCTGGGTTAGTTTCTATTGTCATAAGATGATAACAGCTTGCCTACTTTGGCAAGACAAAGAAAGATTACAGCTGTTCCCTGGAGGAACAAAATATATAACTATATAACAACTATATTGTTTATTCATTTTGGATTACATTTCTTTCTACTTTAGTCTTCTTTGGTAGCTATTGATTTTCCGAATTATTTCAGATCAGCATACCTTTGCAAAATAAATATCATCAGGGAAAGTTTCCTTGTGATGAAAAGAATAAAGGTAGATATGGGGCAGTAGTCTACTGGCTAAAACCTAAGAAATTAAAATAATATATAAATATAATATTATATAATATAGAAAAATAATATATAAATTATATAACATCAAGTAATTCTCTAATCCTATTTCTCTCCCTTTTTTTTTTTTTTGACAATCTGATTACTGTCTTTTCTTTATAATTTTCTTTTTTTTTTCTTTTGGTTTCAGTTGAGCAAAGTTAGTTTGTATATCTTGACAAAAATCCCAGAAGAAAGGGGTAATAGCTTCACTTAATAATGGAATAATGGAGGCCCAGCTGAAGAGATGTAGATCAGTGGCATTACAAAAGGGGACTGGCAAAAACAACATTAAAAGACTTTGAAAGAGTATCCTGGAAAAAATAGGAAAACTTCCTTGCTTTCAATACTATGTGAAAACAAAAATACTGACCTGAAAAATCAGAGCAAACCCTTGGCATTTTGAGGCAGTCAATATAATTTCCCTGCAGTATAATTTTGCACTGCAAAATCAGTATAATTTTGTACTACATGGGTGAAAACACTCCTTTTGTACTAGGGTCATTCCACCAATGTCAGGTTGTTTTGATTACAGCAAATAAACTGTATTTTTCTGTGCAGAATTTAACACATGATGGATCTTTGTGTGTTTATTCTCTACTCCTTGCAGAAAAAAATAGATAAATAAAACAATATTGAAGAAATAAATAAGTGATATGAGTAAATGTAACAATAATATTATTTAAGAAAAGATACTGAGCCTTTTCATAGTGTTTTATATTCTTGAGCATGTCTCCAAAAAAGAAAAGATTGTTCCCCTCCGAAGTTTTTGCATTTCTTCTTCCACATGGAAAAGAAAACAATCTTGAAATTCTAGTTGGGTGATTGAAGTTTTTTCTTGTTTTGTTTTGTTGTATTTACAAAATTATCTATTTGGATGAGATTCACTTCATATTTAGAATAAAATATATAAAATTCACTTTCTATTTATAAAATTCGCTTTATATTTAGAAGGTTCTAGATTTTATAAGTTAGTGAGTTTTATAGGTATTATTTCAAAAGTTTCCTTTCTCGGCATTTAAAGCCACATCCCAATGGAAAGCCCTCCTATGCAATTAGCTTCCCTGACTGCACTGATGCAGTTTATTATCTGTTTATTTTATATCATATTTTCTAAGGAGCAAATTTTGCCCTTGGATGCACAAATGTGGTTTCCATTAATGTAATGAAAATTGCATGTGTGTATCCAAGGGTCAAATTTTTCCTTAAAAGTGAGATTTATCTTCAAATTAGCTGCTCTAAGAGCCCTGGCTAGGACTTCAACTACATGAATCAATTTTATTAAGAAAATATGAACTGTACTGGAATTCTTTTTAAACCCTACTTGTTAAAATGTTCAGAGATGAGATTTAGATACCAGGAGAAGTCTAACTCTATAAACATTTTCTCTGGTGCAAAACTGGATCATTTCCAATTATTATTTCTGATGCTTTGGTCTAATGACCTTTAGGTTGATTGTCCTAGAAAACAATTATCTTGTGTCTTTGCAAAATCCTTTTGAAGTTAATGAGAATCCATGTGCATAAAATTCCCTGTGCAAGATTTGATCCTGAATAACCAAGGAATTTGGATGGGTATCAAGGACAGTAAAGAAAAGGAGATTTAAAAATCCTCTCTAGACATTTCAGTTTCTTTTATATTTCTTGAAGCAGACATATAATTCTTCATTTGTTAGATATGGCATGTGACTACTTGGTGGGTTCGGGTGGATACATCACTACATTTAAATAAATGTTACATATATTCATAATAGCCAATTCTGCCTATTGAACTGGTTAATGAAATGAACAGGGCTAATGCCTTTATTAATGTTCAGCTGTTTATTAAAAAGATCAGCTGGGCAGGGGGCTCGACACAGAGCTCGCCCCTGCGGTCGTAGCTTTCCCAGGCAGCCAAAAGGAAGGCGGCGTGCAGAGTTGGTCACTGGAGTCCCGAGCAGCAGCTGTCCTTTCTCCTTTCCTTGTGGCACACCGGTGGCCCGAGGATGAGGAGACGTGGTGTGCAGAGTCTGTTGCTGAAGTCCAGAACAACAGCTGTCCTCTCTCCTTCTGTGGTGGCAGCACCAGGGCTCTCTGTCTCTGTCTCCTGGCTTCTCAGAGCCTAATATAGTCTGTTCTTTCTTAGGTGATGGCGATGGTTAAAAGCCTGTCAGGGGATGTGTTTCCCTCTTCCTCAGCTAGGGCATTTGTCTAGACTCCTCTATTGTGTTCAGTTTTTGATTTATATTCATTTTTATCTCCTAAAAATACTCCCATGATCCTAAGGGGTTTTTATTTGCATGTTAGTTCCAGAATGGCAGCGTGGAGGGGTGGGAGGCCAGGTAGTTTAGAGAAAACAAACAGAGCAATTAGCTAATTAGCATTTCAATATCAGTACTTAGCTAGAGTTCGTAGTTTTTTTTAGTGTTGCCATGGGAACTAGGAAGGCCCTGCCCGCGTCTCTTGGGAACACGTGGAAACTGTTCATAACAGTTAACACAACTAAATTATAGTTCTTTTACTTAAAAGAGTAATGATTACTTTAGGAATGGAGTTTATTTTGCAAATGATATACAGCAAGATTTGCTATTATCAATAATGATCAGAACAGTTAATTCTGAGCTTACTGTGCTAAAATAAAAATTACTTCAAATTGTCAAAGTAACCAGATGGTTCACATTTAGAAGTACTTTTATAAGCATTACTGTGTCTTTTAAATGAAGATTTCTTAAAATCTTTTTCTCTTATGCAGACAGCTTAAGCTATTTTTTATTCCTTCCTAGAATAGTAGCACATCATTATGTACAAGCATACAGAAATTACAAGGAGTTGAGAGGTGGGTCACTTTTTATAGGTATCTTACTCAGAAAATGGAATAGTTGTCTTCTGTTTCTGTCTTTCGGTACTTACTTCTAGCTTGTTCAAAACAACTTCTGCACTCATGTTTATTCTTTACTTCATAAAAATGTAACTGACAGCTAAATTTTAAAGAGTGCATATAATTCCCCCTTTCAGCATAAGTTTGCTTCATTTCCCAGGGTTTCAGTGTGTTAAATATTTGGCCTATAGGGAACTCCAGATCTGGTGGTCAGAATACCAGTTTACTTACTGCTGAGTGCTCAACAGAGCCAGGCAGATCCAGTCTTTATCCCACCTTGGATCCTGAGCTGCATCTGAAGACATGCAAATAGGAACACTGGATATACCAATGACAAAAGCATCATTGAATCAAGAATGAAAATTAAAGACTTGCTCTTCTTATAAATTTGACCATTATCCGATCCTCATCATTCTCTTAAATTATGAACTATAAATGAAATGCCTGAACATGTGAACAAAGTAAACAAGTAAAAAGTAAAGTAAAGATTTTTTTTTTCATCTTAAATATTATATATATAATGGAGGCTTTATTCCTGTATTGAACATATGCTAGGTTTTGCAAAAGAAATTTAAATCTTCATCCTTAAAGCCCAATTTTTAATCACATATTTTCAGTGGATATAAACACATTTGTATAGTTACTGAAGCATATATTTAATATTCTTGGGCTCATAATCCTTTAGCAGAAAGGTTCAACTCCCACAGCCTTCAGACTAACAGAATACTGCTTACTAGGGTTAATGATTATGCAGCAGAAATGCAATTTTCAGAAAAATAACTATTTTTAAGTAGGATAAGACTGCTTCTATATTGGTTTTTGTTAGGGTTTTTTTTCCTTCTATCTTTAGTTCTAAACTGAGTGAACCTTAAATAAAAATGTTTTTGAGAATTCTATGGCTTCAAAAACATTTGTTTAAAAACTAATCTCATTTCTCTCTTCCATCTGTTACTACATAGTAATCATAGACCACACTCTTATTTTCTCTTGAAGAATAGACACCTTGGTTAGCCTATATATTGTGTGACTGTAATATATATTTCTGACAGAATGACCTGTGGTATTTTGGGAATAACATGGCTGTAAGTATAGGAGGGAAATAATAAGGAGATCAGTTTTATAAATGAGGAAGAAAGTATTTACTAATAAAAACTGCAATTTCCATGAAGAAATCTACCATATCAAAGAGATTGAATTTGATGGGATGACTTAAAAGCCAGTCTAGTTGCAGTATAATATTCTTTCTATATTTTTTATATTCTGTCATTAGAATAATTTCAATTGGAAACTAAAAACAATGAAAAAAAATTCTGCAGTATGAACTTTCATTCAATTTCAGGACTATTTCAGTACATGATGATGTACTCAATGTCCCACAAACTTGCAAATTCATACTTTCTGGTTATCTCTGACAGCTGAGAAGACAATCAAAAAAAATCTGCTCTTTTACACACTTGTTACAGAGCTATTGTATTTGAAGGAAGATTATATATGTCAGATGGTGGAGTGTCAGTGAATCAGAAATAATGACAGCTAAATGTGGATGTCTGCACAGATGTATCTGTGACTGAGCCAAGTTCTTAAGCTCTCAATGTTCACTGATCTCAGAGATGTTCCCTGTCACTTCAGTCGCTCACAGGATGAATTAATTCTCCACATGGGAATATACATGGCAGAGGACCCACATGAGATCAGAGTAGGCTGGAGCAGCAGAAGAAAATGTGGCATTTTAGGGCATCTCAAGTGGCTCTAGAGCCTGAATGGTGGCATCAGAATAGCACTAGTTATAATAGAGTGACTCTTACACCTACTGACTTCCATGGGGTAAACTCAAGGGCAATATGTCCTACTGAGGATAGCAACAGATCAGGCAGGGATGCACTCTCAAAACTTGTAATATTAAACTAGAGAATTACAGGGGCATAGGAGAGAGATGGACTTCAAACAAAAAGCAGCCAGACTTCTACGCTACAGGATGTATCACACTCCCCTATTAGCCTGTATTAGTACTCCCACCAAGGCCAGAGCACTGGCATAAGTGGATCATTGGTATAAGCCTGCAGGAAGCTTCTTTTATCAGTGGAGTCATTCTGCAGGGTCTGTCAACTTCACCAACTAAATCCTTCTTGGATATATGAGAAAGATACTTAGTTCACATATAGCTCATATTTACATGAGAACAAATGGGTCTAGATGTCTTAATCTGAAAGTGAATGCCACAGTCCATGGCAGTCAGTGGCTTGGAAGAATAGAAATAGAACACCCCCTTGCTTTTCTTAAATGGTATTTTTCCATTTGCAGAAAATATGAAAGATTTCTTTAGAGACATTTCTTGGAGAGTGTGTAGTAGCATCGTTCCTATGGGACAGACTCTAACTGAAAAGTAGTACATGAGATGTTTCAGCAGAGGCAGACATGCCCTTTGAGATTACTGTGTGTTAGAATGGATTTACCTTTTTTCCCTCCATCTCTCTCTCTTTATAATAACCAAATAATCCCATGCTGTCTTCTATTCACAAATGCTAATCATGTTCACAAATTGCCTAATCGTGTTAGAGTTTTTCAATACTATTATAATAATACAAACAGAAATTGCTTTTGCCCTTTCAGAGTTGTATTTTAGGAAATGAAACTTGAGGTATCTTTTTTTCTACAACTATGTGATTCTAACCCTTAATTCCCAGTGATAATGCTTACAGAAAATTTTCTGGCACATTTGTGATTCATTTGTCTCAGAACTAATTTTAATTTAATTTGACCTGTATTTTTTATTCCATGAAGTCATGTAGTCAAAGATGTTTGTTCTGCTTTCTCTTCTGAATTCTCTCTGGTACTTTAATAATTTTTAGCCTCATTATTATGTAATTCACATGTATATTTTATTGGACAGGGTCTTGAAATTTGGATTCCTATGTTAATTTTCTCTTTAAGGAAAAATTAGATGATAGCTTTACTTAAAAAAAAAATACTGCATAGAAAGTCTGATATCTATCCAATATGCAGGATACATAAGCATTTGAAAAATAAAAAAGAAAATGAAAGAGAAGGCCTATTAAAAAGTTCCAAAAGGTTCAGTTCTGGGTCTGAATGAGTATAAATCATTGCTCTGGAGTTTGAGCTTTCTATATAATAGGAAACTGAAAAAAAATTAGACTTTTATTGTTAGCTACAGAATCTATGATATGATAACATCATGACTGCTAAAAATCTAATACAGCAAATATCTCCAGGCCAAATTCAACAAATCTCCATCTGATTTCTGCATTGTGGAAGCTCATGTTGAATTCAGTGTGTGGATGGACTTTAGAGGTGGAGTGAATTTCTTCAACCTTGTACCAGTTTCCACAATGTGAGAGTCTGAGTTTTATTTAATCTGTCTAGTAGCTATTACAAATCAGAATAAATGGACAAGCACAGGGTTCATATATCATCTTTTCTCCATGCTTTAATTATTTAAAGTCTGATTATACTTTAAACAACAAAATGAAATATTCTCTTCTATAAATATGTTGGAAACCATTGGCTTGATCAATTACCTACAATTCTGTTATTTTCACTGAGATTTTTGGTCTAAATTAACTTATTTTTAATTTTTCATCTACATTATGTAATTCCTTAAGTGGATTGCGTTAATAACACATGATCATCACCATAATAACAGGGAGCGAGGGTAGAAGTGAAGGAGTATGTTAATTATTGTTCAAGTTTAAAATAGAACTTATTGGTGCTCATATGAATAATTTTTTACAAATGCAGAAAACCAAGTAGTGAGATCTATTGGTTTCATGCAACTGCAGAAAATAAAAGTATTTGACTTTGCTCAGAGTTTAAATATTACAAGATATGTCCATTGGTAGAAAAGAAATATCATCCCTGAACACTTCTTTCTCTTCCTCTTTCTCTGAAAGATTATATTTATTTCATATTTATATCTTTTTCTCTAGAGAAAACATGTAGAATTTAGTTGGGAGATTATTACTAGAGGGCCACATTTTTCATTAGCACTAGAATATTATTGTTAAATAATGTTTAGCTTTAAGGAAAAAGAGCTAGATGTGGATTGAAGGTCAGGCAGAAAAAAAGGTCACATCTAGACAAGTCCTGAATCTGTGAATGTTCACAGAAATTTAATAATCCATCATGTGATGGGATAGCAACTGGCTCACAGGTCAGGCACAATGAGTTATAGTGAAAGGGGTGACATTGGACTGGGGTCCTGTCATTAGTGGGAATCCACAGGGCTCCATTCTCAACCTAGTGTTCTTCAACATCTTCAGAAATGACTCAAAATGGAGGACTGGAGGGGATACTAAATGAGTTTGCAGATGATACAAAACTGGGAGGACCTGTTGACATCCTGGAAGGCAGGAAGACCCTGCAGAGAGGCCTTGACAAATCAGAGAGATAGATGGGCAATGACCAACCATATGAAGTTCAACAAGGGGAAGTGCTGGATGTTTCACCTGGGATGGGGCAACCCTGGATGTATGGACAGACTGGGGAATGAGATGCTGAAAAGCAGACCTGGGGAAAGGGATCTGGAGGTCCTGGTAGATGGCACGTTGACCCTCAGTCAGCAGTACCTTGACAACCAGAAGGGCCAGCCCTGCCCTGGGAGACATCAGGCACAGCATTGCCAACCAGGCAAGGGAGGGGATTGTCCCACTCTGCTCAGTGGGGCGGCTCACCTTGAGTGCTGGGAGCAATTTTGGGTGCCACAATCTAAGAAAAATCTTAGAGAAAGAAATCTAAGAAAAACCATTAGAGAGTTTCCAGAGGATGGCAATGAAATAATGAAGGACCTTGAGGGGAAGCTGTATAAGGAGCAGCTGAGGCCCCTTGGTCTGTTAAGCCTGGAGAAAAGGAAGCTGAGAAGAGCCCTCATTGCAGTCTACAACTTCCCTGTGAAGGGAAGTGGAAGGGAGATATTTTCTCTGCGGTGACCAGTGACTTAACCCAAGGGAATAGCCTGAAGTTGTGTCAGGGTGATTTAAGTTGGATATTAGGAAAAGATTTTTCACCCAGAGGATGATTGGGCACTGGAACAGTCTCCCCAGGAAAGTGGTCACAGCACCAAACCTGACAGAATTCCAGAAGGGTTTGGACTGTGCTCTCAGGCACCTGGTGTGACTCTTAGGGATGGTGCTGTGCATGGGAGTTGGACCTGATGATCCTCGTGGGTCACTTCTAAGTCTGCATATTCAGTGATACTGTACAGGTGGAGTGGGGGAAAAGCAGTCTCCTATAGATTTTTTCTGAGTGTAGATCCCAGTAACAACGTCTTAGAGTACCTGCAGTAGTTTCCAACAAAGGGTGAAGAAAAATTATGTGGATAATTTGTAGTGCTGACTCTGATGCCTTTTGATCCAAAGCCTGTTTGCATTAGCAGAAAAAAAATCATCTTGATGCTAATGGTTTGGCATAGGACTCACATTATCATAGAACCTCAAGCCAGATATGGACAAAGCCTCTGCAAAGTGTAGTTCTGAGACCCTAAGAATAAACATTTTCTACCTGTCCTTTCTGATTCTCAAATACCAAGATCAAGCTTTCCTGTTCAAAGCAAGAACTTTCTTTTCTTTACCCAGTTTGAGAAGGAGTTTCAGGATTGCTTCTTCAGAGAAGATGACATTCCTGGTATCTATTTCATATTCGAATACAGTTTGAAAGTAGAGACTGATGAAACATCTCTAATATTGGTACCTGTCAAAAATGTGGTGGTATAACCATAGCCTTTATTACTGTGATTTATGATCCCTCAATTTTATGCCATTTAAAGTAAAAATATGAGCCAAACACATATGTGTGTGTTTGCAGATATGTACATTTCTATGTCTACATGTATTGTTAAAAAGACATTTTGAATTAGATTGTTAATAGCAAATTGTGTAAATATGAATAATTATCTTGTAAAGAACATACATGCCAATAAAGCTGTATGATTTATACTAGCTGATAGTATTACCTATCTAATTAATAAAAATTTCCCGATGGCCAGGGTAATTTCAAATTTGTAATCTTTCCAACATAATTTTTTTCTGTTTAATTTTCAGAGGCTGCTGAGGTTAAACTAATTTCCTCCTCAGCTCTTTTAGGAAAAAGCAGGAGGGAGGATGGGGCTAATGATTTGATATCTTCTCAAACAAAACCAGAAACTTCTAATGAATGTATTACATAAAATGAAGTCTATTTTTTCTTCAATGTATTAAACTAGTTGTCATAAATTTAACAAAATTTAAACTGCAAACTGCAGTTGAATAATATTAGGGCAAGTAACAAGATGAGTTATTTATTTCTGTTGGGCTTATTACCACCACTTGACCTAATTATTTTGACACTTCTAAATTAACACTTAGGAATAAAAATAAATTGACAAAAGATGCAATTTTTTTTCCCTCAGGGATAAAAATAAGAGGTAACATTTTTCTAAAATGGAATCAAAAAAAGCTATCTTTAAAAACTGTAATGTAAATATTTTAATTTAAATTTCTTATCACAGATTGAGTAAAGATCTTTTCTGAAAGATGAGAAGGAAAATGTAGGGCCTTCTGAACAAAAAAAGAGATTAAACCTAAACTCTACACTTTGATTATTTTATATTGATAATATATTATCAATATATTGATAATTGATTGATGTTATATAGATTAAATGAGCTGAGACTATAAAGCAAAATGGAGAATATGGATTCAGAAAATGATCATAATAATATTGTTACCAGGAAAAATAAACACAGGATCTTCCTTCTTTAATTAAGATTACACACAGACATGTACAAGTAGAGGCTGAGTGATAGGAAAGGCCTTCTATTTTACCAACAACATGCTGTCAAATTTTCAATAGATGCCAGAGGTTTGGAACACTCCAAGTCCAATCTTCAAACCAGTTTACAGTTATGAACTACTGGGGTGCTGTGATGAAGCCTAGGACATTAGTAGGCACCCAACATCTTTGTTTTAAGAATAAACATGTATTTACATACAAGTATAGACATACAGGCACCTAATTATTCTCATTTTGCAAGGAAAAAATGCATTTTTGAAAATGTTCTGCTTACTTTGTTGGGAAGGAAGAAAATTAGCTACTTAAAACACAGTACTTTGAGGAAAATTTAAAGGAAAGTGGGTTTTTAAAACTATGGACATTTTCTTTAAAGTTATAGACATTCTTTCTTCAGGAAAAGACACATTTAGGGATAGTTTCCTGTTCAGAAAGTGAGATGAAAGTACCTTTTTTAAAAATATGTATTTAATATGTGTCATTCTGATATAATTCTACTACTGTCAATTTTTTCAAGATACAAGTTTTGAAGATTGTTCTCAATTTCTTAAATGAATGCCTCTCAAGTAGCAGGACTTGAGACTCCCATCACACATCTTATCACCTTGTCCAAAAGTTGAGGCCAAATACAAATTCCTCAACTTAAAGAAAACACAAAACAAATCAAAAAGAGAAAAATAATGTTGGTCCTTGTATGAACATTGCACTTGTGGATCTGGAATGATGAGAGGTCAGAAATAGCATCATTTGTGACCTGTCCTTGCCTCTAGCTAACTACTGTAAGGAACAGCTTGAATGGCAGCAGCAGACCAAAACCACTGAAACTGGCAAACTCACAAATATAAAGGCTGGCACTGAGTTTTATACCTTTTTGACTCCACTGGATTACTTCCAGAAGCACATACAAAGTCTTTCAGATGCTTTTGTCCAAATATATCCATCTCTGAGGACACTGTCACTTTCTTTTCTTCTTTCTTTGTTGCATGAAAGGGCAGTACCATGAGGAAATGGCCTTGCCAAACAACAGTGTGCAAAATCCTGACAAAACCTCTGATCTAAGCTTTTAGGATCTCAGTGATTTATCTGTTCTCAAAACCAGCAGGTCAGAACACCAGACTTTTAACAGTCTCTGCTTTCTCCATGGCTGCCAGGGACACCATACTTTCTCTTCCTCTGTGACTGGAATCCATTCATGGCTGAAACCTTAAAAAACAGGCAGTGAATTAGATCACTGCTAGCAAGGTCAGAAATCTCCTGACAGTCAGATAAACTGAGTAATGCAGCTGATTAACTACAAAAGGAAATATTCACATCTTGTTCACAGGCAGCAGATGATCCTTTGATGATCCTATGTCACAAATTTATTTTCCATAAGAAGAATATTATATATTCGGGGCTTAAGATATTCATTGATTTTGACAAGCTCAAGTTTCTCTCCTGTAGTTCCTTAAAAAGAATTTTATTTTTACATGCCTGATATAAAGTCACCAAAATTATTTTTAGTGTGAAAGATAAGGCAATTTTTTTAATGAAAGTTTCTACAAATCAAATGCAGGTTTTCAAATTATGTCACTGTTTTAAGAGTCAGCTCATACTCTGCTTTTGCCAGTTTAGCCCAACTGCTTTTGTCAATATCTAGTAACATATAGAAAAGTGAAAATCTCGAGTACAACTATGCAATTAGGACAGTGTGGTGATGTGATTGCCCTCCCCTTCTCCCTAAGATCCTGCATGCCATGACCTCCCCTTGAATAGGGATGCCTCTCAAGGTTATTCCTTGAGGTTGAGAAATTCCTTGCTGCAGCAGATTGTCAGCTAAAAGTAAAAACCATCATTTTTTCTATAGAATTGTTACAGTGATAAACTATTCTACATTCATCTTTTTACAGGTTAAATATAGAGGACTGATCCTTTTCCAAAATGAATCTTCCATCAGGGAACTACCAGTCCTGGCAGTTTCTGTACACATGAATCCAAGATTTGACCTTGGGAATGTCATATTTTGAATGATTTTAAGGTTGCAGCCTTATAGTAGAATCTCTTCCATCGTGTCCTCTAGTTCATACACTGTTTCCCTGGGATGAGCAACATCTGCTGAAGGTCTTTTATTATACAGCAATCCCTCAACTGCCTTCCCATGTTTCTGCATGCTATTGATAATTTTCTCATTATTTGCTGCAGCAAAACCCAAGGGAAAAAGATTATTTTATTAACATCTAATCCAGCAAAACTTCTAAGCACAGTCACTTACACTAAACAAGATGAAATCTGCATGCCTAGGCATGATGTAATTTGTGCTTTTTGGAAATTTCTTTCCATTGTTTTTCTTTGAATTTCAGCATTCCATAAATGTATAATCTGTATCATTACCTGTGTACATTGTAAATGCCATTGTTTTTGTGTTAATTTCTAGCAACTTTTTAGAACAATTCACCCACTCAGATATGAAGGGTTACTTTAAACAAAAGTCTGGATGAAAGCAGCCAGGATTAGGTGCACAATGATGGCACAACACTTTAATTTTCTATAGAAGGTCCAAGGAATTTTTTGGTATTCATTTGCACAATTTTTCCATGGGCTAGGCTTTTTAAAATTTAATCTCATTTCTGAAACAAACAACAAACTCTGATGAATATACTCAAAGAAAACAACAACATCAACAACAACAAAAATATATTAAAAGATGTGAACCGAACCTCAGCCAGATATCTTTCTTGGAAAAAGTTCAGAGGGAGCTCTTAGAAATTTTTAATTGGAAATCAATATAAATGCATTATTGCATTTTCCTGCAGATAATTTTTAAGTGTCGATAGCTGCCAAGTCTCGAACTTACTATGAACATAGAAATCAACATGAGAGACAGAAAAAAGACTTCTGGTGGAACAGATGGTTTGTTATTTCATCATTGATCTGCAAATGCAGGATTTTAGAGAAGCCATTTTTAATTTGCACCAGGAATTCAATAAAACTAATATAAATTCACATTTTTTAATAATATAAACTACTGAATAATTAATAGAAAAGTTCTTATTTTACTTCCCTGGATACAACATTTGCATTGTGTATTACATCAAAATTAGTCTAATGTTTGCAGTATGTTGTGCTTTTTAAGCTCTTCTCATTGCTAAACATTTAAGAAATTATTCTTTACTAAAATAACATGTTAATCAAAAAAGGAGGCACAAAGGATTGTACAACATCCTTTAGAAATTCTGTAGCAGTCTTGCATGTCTGATGGACTGAATACTGAGCACAGAATTTGCATAAGACCTGTCAAATTGGATAGCAAAAGCACTCTTTTTTCTTTAATTACAAGAAGCTAGGCAGTGAAGCACCAGCACTACTCAGATCGTACATTCCTTCCCCATTGCTATCATACTGAAGGAGCATAACAGAAAAATATATGTGTAGCTAAACAGTTAAAGACTAAGTATAAACAGATTACATCAGATAAGGTGCTATCACATTATTTCTTCTGCTCTACAGAGGAAGGAAAAAGACAGCTGCAACTTTACATATTAGCAAAGCTGTTGAATTCTATTTTAAGTACTTCTGTAAAGCATATTGGACAGATAAAGTATTTTAAGCTACTGATGATATCTCTGCTACTACAGTTAAAAGTGCACTTTCTAGCAACAAGGGATATAGAGAAGATTTTTCACTTTTTTTTTTCCAACTACAGCTCTCTAAGTCCATCATCCCTGCAAAATTCTGCAAAGTATATTTGACGTAAAGGAAGCATTTGCTAAAAGTTATACAAAAGCAAGATAGCACAGTGAGATATTAACATGTATCTCACTGGAAGATATATGTTAATATAGTAGTATTTATTTATAAGGTAGTATTTATTGCCCCATGTGGACTGCCATCAACTTTCCACTAACCTGAATAATATGGCACTGGGCTAAGGACTAAACCTAGAAAATATCTATAGTAGTACATTAAGCAGCAATGGGTACCATTGCCATGCACTGAAATTACATCACTGAATTAAACTGTTTAAATGGCTCCTGGCATGCCTTTGTTCCCCAAATTGCAATGTGCCAAGCAATCTCTGAAAAAGCTGGCCAGTAATTGTGGGGCAGAGACCATTAGCAGTAGAAAATTTTATGTGGCTACTGGAAAGACCTGTATGGAAAGTTCCTGTTCTCTGTGTGTCTGCAAAAAACCTGTTTTGGTGAGGCAGGATTGTTAACTTTATGTCAGCAACAGTCATGCCAGACTTAGTTTGGCTCCTGCAGAGGCACTTGGTTTTCTGCTTTACTTTACCCACATTTGGAAGAAGCGACTCATTAAAGCAAGACTCTGGCCTTGCCAGCATGGGGTTTCAACCGATATATCCCACTGCACCAGAATGCCATCTGGAAAGCGCCACTACACTCCTTATGCCCTAATGGGTGCCAAAGATCAGTGTGAAAGACTGATTCCCTGGGAGCTGGCCTGGCTATACAACTCAGACAGTCCAATTAGGATGACCCTCTGTTGGAACACTCTGCCACAGTAGGCTTAGATCCAGGACCTCAAGGTGTTAAAGGGACAGTCTTTAAGTGATGCCAGTTTATTCCTTACTTCACTTTCTTGCTGAAAATCCATGTGTCCCAAAACCCTTGGAAGCAGTACACCTGCCCACACACAGCTCTGAACCTCCATTTAACTGGGGGGGTCTGGGCCCTTTCTGGGCAGCATCATTAAACCACTGAATATGTTTCCCAATTGAATGTTTCAGGTATATGAACACATGGAAAAAAAAACCCTTGCCCTTTGCTCCCCTGCTTTCTGAGCTTAAGGAAGTTTAACTAATATGATGAAAAAAACCCGTGACAATATTTTCATTATTGCATGGTTGCTTAATCAAAGACACCATAAGCAGTGCTGAGTGGACTTTTCTTTTCACCTGAGAAGTTCAAAGCAGATTCAGAAGAAGATGGAGAAATAATGACTAATATTATAATATGTAGTATTTGCAATTTCTATGGGATAACCTATCGGGAAAACATTACTGAAATATTTTATAGGTTTATCACAGAATATCATGATGAGTGTCTTAGAATGCCCTTGATGCAACAAATTAAATTTCTTTCTTCAGTATTGAGAAGAAATCAAATTAATAGATGTTATGACCTCATTCAGATCACCAGCAAATATCCTAGATACTGAAATGTCTGAAAGAGTATACCTTTTCTAGCTAGACAATTACAGTGCATAAATTACATCAGGAATTTAAGAGATGGATGTAGTTAAGGGAGAAATCTATAAGCCCTGTGTATGTATTCAGAGGTCCTGCCTTTTTTTATCGTGATTTGATCACAGAAATGCAAAGGAAAAGAAATGACCATATGAATGTGTGAACTAAATGAAAAATTATCCATTAATTCCATTAATATCCAATAATTCCAGACCAGGAATGCCCTAACATTAATCAATTTTGATAGGTACTGTCTGCACCTGTTCCTAGTTATAGGAACAGTTAAGCAGTTAAGTAGTCAGCCATAATTTGCAATTGTTTATAAATCTGGTCTGGCAACTTGTAAAAGCTGTTTCTCTTCTCAAAATCATAATAATATTGGACCTAGCAGGAGGTCTGTCTGATCTGCATGCAGGTTTTCAACAAAGGAAGACAAAGGAACCATCTTTAGGTAGTGATTTTTTTTTTTCCACTGTCATATTAATAAAACATTTTCTCAGGAAAGAAAACGAGGTTTTACTGTAAAGAAAATACTTTTACTAGCCCTCTACATATGCAGAGGAAGATATTTTTGGATATTTATGCATTTTGTAATTTAAAATTAGGCTCAGTATAGTTGCCTTGCAGGCTATATGAAACTGGGATGCTGGCAAATTACAGTAGCCATTCAAATGATCTCTGCACCCTTTTCTCTGCCCTCACAAAAGATATATGGAGGAGAGCCTCCAAACTGCCGCCGTGCATGCCCTGAAGCTCCCGGGCTTCGCCTCCCCAGCCAAGGCACGGTCAGCAGCAGGGGACACTCCCCTGTGTCTCGAGGAGATTCGGGGAGCGGTTAAGACAGAGTGCTTTGCTGTCTCTCTTGGAAGGAGGAGAGGCGGCATCTGAGGAGGTAATGAGGGAGTTGACTCAAGGCTGGGGAAAAGGTCTCAAGTTTAATGCAAGCTCCGAGGAGCTCCGAATGCCATTGTCCCAACAGCCAAAAGTACTCTCGAATCTTCTGCAATCATCTTAAATACCGGGGCGGTAACAAGGGGGAAGGGACACCCACCACCCAATGGGGGAATTCGGGGGAGTGTGAGGTGGAGGGACAAGCCGAGGGGGGAAGTTCAACAGAGGGACCCCTGGCCCTTGTCCACTCACTCAAGCGGAGTGCCCAAGGTGGAAGATTCTGGGAGAGTGGGATGAGGAGCCAAGTGATGGACAGGGTGCCAGGGAGGGGACAGGGGAATGACTGAGCATTTTCAGGGAGATTGGCATTGAGGGAAAGGTGGGAAAGTTCAGGGTGGAACCACTGAGAGAAAATGGGGGGTGAAGGGGCAAACAATTACAGAACTGTTACAGGGGTATAAAAACACAATACAACACCAAACCAGTGATGTAGAACTGTGCATATTTGATGCACCTCTTTGCTGGATTTAGGACAATGCACAACAAGTTTGCAGCTGTAGAAGGTGGAAGAAAACACATGGAGAAACAAAGAAATAATAGCAATCATTGGAGGAAGGAAAAAACATATACATGCTTGCAGCGGCTACCTGCCACGACCTCAAGCAGACAAAATGAACCGGCTAGCACTGTCCGTGTGAGGCTGGGTGGCCGCTACGTAAGAGGGCACCCCAGGGGACTGGTGTCTGCCACCCTGGTAGTGCTGAGTGCTGCGACATGGGTAACGCAGCTTTGGTAGCTTCACACGCTGAGAGGAGACGAAGGGACGAGAGAAGGACATATCTTTGCGAGCCCAAAGAGCCTTTATTCCCCCAGGCGTGGTTGGAACAAATGCTCTTGGAGTGATTGCAGTGACAAAATGCCGGAGAACGAAGGATAACAACAGGTTAAGTAGGGGGTGGGCAGACAGGGGTGGAAACCTGGCTCACCCAATAGGGACAAACGATAGAGTGATGACATCAATCATAACAACCAATGGTAACATAACTGGGTACAACGTCCTGGGACAAATAGAAAGGCTAAGGTGGGGTGATTGATACAGAACTTTCATGAAGAAGCTGGGGGTGGTTACAAGATTGACACTCAACAGGGAGTGAACAAACCTTGACTGATTGGACTAAATAAGGAGGAAACAGGGAGAGGTGAAAAGATTGACAGGTAAGTGTGGATCTGGGTGGTGGGAACTCTCGGGGTAAACAACTTGGAGCAAACCACTATGAGGGGAAAAATAGGGGAGTACAAGGAACAAACCTAACTAACATCAATAAAACATCTGACTAAATAAACCCAACCCACAACGCATGCTCATTAATCTTATCCACACAGCTGTTTTGCCAACATTTCCACTGTACACAGAAGATGTCTGAGTTGTGCACTCATTCTGAATTAAGGACTATTGTTTGATCTTTTTTGTTACTGAAGGTCTTTAATTTGATAAAGAGAAAAAAATAAATTCTAAAAAAATATTAGTGATTGAAGAAAAAAATTATTTTCCGGGCTTATTATATGCATAGAGCCAATATTATTAATCCTTTCAATGTCACAATGTACTTTCATGTGTTTACCAGAGGTTTCCTGAACTTCTTGTCTATATTCTTGAGTGTCTAAGTGAAAGGAAATATTTTCAGTCTTCAGTCATTATGGCCATAAGAGGTATGTTTGAAAGACTTTGCCAAACTTAGTTCATCAGGTTATTTAAAAATTCAAGGACATTTTGGTGGATGTCTTTTGTGGAGGTTATTTACAGTTCAGATTAAAATACATAAATGTAAATTAGTTATCTCACAATGGTTTTATTTTGGAATAAGAGGTTGACAAACACAGAAATGCAGTTTTCTGTGGCATATTGTATAGTATACGGATTGTGAAGGAGCTAGTTAAAGTAGTGGGTCCTTAAAAGTTGCTTATATCTCTACTCAGTTATTTTGTACAAGATCCTTTATACTGTAATAAGGCTTTACATGTGGAAGAGATCATGAGAAATTTGAATAGGATTCTTTTCTTAAGTATATAAACTTGATCAAATTCTTGACAATGACACACCTATCAAAGGACTATGGCCTCCAGCTGGACAGCATATCCCAGCCAGCCCCACAGCAGACTGATGCTTAGGCAATTTCCTTGGATGCCAATACAAGCAATGTTAGAGCTAGTTCTTTCCATGGTGCAGCCAACCAAACATCCAGATGCTTTTGCTAGAAAAATGTATATCACAGCAGAGCACCTGGATTTTGCAGCTGTAATGTTCAATGATTAGTTTGCAGTTAAACCTTCTCAAAGTATCTGGGATAAATACTGAGAATAAGAAAGACAAAAGAGGTTAATTTGGAGCAGCAGCAGAAAGCAAATGTAGGACTATAAGTGCAAAGTATTTGCCATGTGGCAGAACCTTTATATGCTTATCTTTGTATCCTCATCTTCCATTATCTCCCATTCCTTTACATATTCCATCAACCCACAAATTCACCTTTTCTTTTTTTTTTTTTTTTTACTGACAAGTCATATCTAACTGAGAGGAATTACTTTCTTAGAGTACCTATCAACAGAATAGAAACCTCAAAGTACCCACCTATAATGACAAAGGTACATTTTCCAGATGAGATCTGATTTCATAATGAGCACAGAGTTCAATGTTGCAGTTTAAAAAACACAATGTGTATGTGTGCCTGCTGGAAAATTGAACTGAAATTCTTTAACATAGCAACATAACTTGTTAGAAGTTCAGCTCTGGGAAAACCTATATCCATGATGGTACAATATTTGAAAAAATACTAGTTATTTTATGACCTTCTGCAACTGAACATTCTTTTTGTTTACCTATAAAATACTGTGCATTTTCTGCAAATATAACTCTTTGTCATAAGGTTTCAGTGCAAAAGTTTTTAATGGATTTAGATCTTATTAAAATAATTCTTAAATTATCTCATAAATCCAAAGATGAAGCTACTAGAAGATGCCACCTTTCCTCTCATCTTTCCAGTCTTAGAAATATAAATATTGTGAAAGTAAAGAGCAATTACATAAGATGTCATTGAACTTTCTCAGCAACAGTACCTGGAAAAATTACATCAGTTTAATGTAAGCTGGAGGATGAATTAATGAATGTTCTCTGAGTTATATCCTGTCACATTCTAACATTTTCCCTTACTTTCACCAAGTCCCAGGATATTGAGCAGATATTAGAGACAGCACAATGTGTTACAATGTGACTGGGATTATTAAAATACACTTTACATTTGTGATCCACTGCAACTGAAATTCATTCACTGAGGATGTCAGACACATAGAAAGTGCTTGGATTTTCTGATAAGACATTACTCAGAACTGCTGCCTTTTGCTCTAGAGGTATAAATTGGTTTCTCCTGCTAAATTAAAGCTCTTCAATGACATGTGCATGTATTGGGCACTAGCAGGATGTTCAGAAATACCTAAGTCTATTACTTGCCTAATGGGTTTTTGTATAACAGAAACTGAAAATTAAAAATATCCCTCTAAAATAATAGAAATCTTTGTCATCCAAGTTCAAGATAAAAACTAAAAATACAACTTTTATGAGCAAAAGGATTCCCAGGAGTATTTGGGTTTGAAATAATATAAAGAGAAATATTTTACTTCCTGCCCAAAATTCCTGCCAGTTTTACTGATGGCAAGTGAAATTGCTGAAAGCCTCACTGGCAGAAAAAAGTACTTCTGGTCTCTATTAGCTCACTACCTCTTTGCAATTAATTTTCATTTTCATGACCAAAGAAAAAGAGCGAATGCTTTAAAATTGCAGACTTAAAACACCAATTTTATTGGCATTTCCTACTGAAAAGTATTCCAACAGTAATTTTCCTAGTAGTTTTTGTCTTGGCTTAATAAATATCAGTCAAATACTTTTGATTTAACATTAATTTAACCAGAATAATATACGTCATAGCATCTAAATTGCACTCTTTCACATTTCAAACTTTGTTTTATATAAAGGACGAAGGAATAAAATAAATAATACAGTGTCCGGTATACAAGAATTTAAAGATTCTTGACAATGATGGTTAGGCTGAACTTCTTAACTTTTTATACAAACATAATTTTCTTTTTACAAATGGGGAAATAAATTCATGGACCCCCCGGGGACCATAAACATACCGCAACAATGTGGGTTGCTCAATTCAGCAAGATTACACACAAATTCTGCACAAGATGATCTTTTAATCTAAGCTTTCCTTGGTTTTGGCGTCTTGTGTTATCTAGGACATAGTTCATCTTTGTTTTGGCGTGGTTTAGATTGCTTATTATAAGGTTCTTGTAGGACAAGTAATACAAGAGTGCATCTGACAGCAACCTGAGAGAGTCCCTAGTGCCATCCCATAAAAACTATACAATATATAAATCAATGCTATGACCAACTGTGTTTTCTATGCAATTTGACATCTATTTTTTTATTAGGCTTGGACACATTTATTGCTAACAAGTTGATCTATAGTATCTAATGCTCCTACTCAGGCAATTATTATGTATGCCTCTGTAGATTTATTTCTTCCAACAATTTAGTTTCTAGATATGATTTATCCTTTTGGAAAAGTGGTTGTTTGTTATAGACAGATGGAATCGACTGGAGAACACTGGCAGCTGTAAATGCTGAAAAATAATATTGCCTCAGAATGTTTAACTTCTTTCAATTTCATCTTGATCACAAAATTCATCAGTTTCCTGATTTGATTTATTTCATATTAACTTAGGATCCTATAGAACTCTGTTTCTAACCCAAAGCAAAATGAAATTTACAGAGCTGCAGATATTTTCTTAACTGCAGGAAAGACAGCACTTCAAAAGAGCAGGCAGGGGTTTAGAAGCTGAAAAGTTAATCAAAAAGCTAACCAAAAATATGGCTTTCAAATTGCTTCTTCTTTCTCAGAACACTAGCCTTTTGTTTAGCTTATATGGAAAATAAGACAATAATTAACTGCTACATTGGGTACAATAATTACCTGCTACAAAACCTGATGGGCTTTGTTTCTCTTTGACATTTTTTGCTCACACTGGCTGGTTAGTACTCTGGATTACCATTGCAGAAGACCTGCAGACAGCAGAAGAATTGAGCAGAAATCGACAAGCGTAAAAGAACAGCTTTTTTATTTTATTTTTTCATTTTTCTGAAGTGAAAAGTGTCAGTTGTTCAGCTTTGAAGGCATTCCAGTAATGTTTTTCCACAGCAACAGAGCAGAAAGTGCAAAGGAAAAAAAGTTGCAAAATTAGTGCAGAGTGCATATCTTGTCTGGTATTATCAGTGTGTATCTGTTGGATTTGGGCAATGTTGACAGTTTTGGGTTTTTTGCTTAGAGTTTTTACAGCTTACACTAGACTGTATGTATTAAGCCTGAGGCAGGTTTTTTTAGCTGCTGCAGTGATTCTAAAAGACATAGGAGAATGATGCTCATTCATATTTTTCAAAAATCCTTTAAAATTGATAGACTTCTTTCTCAAGATAGATATCTTTCAGCTGTGTTTTGTAGCATGAAACAAAATTGGATCCTGTATGCTGCTGGAAGCTCAGCAAGGATGCTTACCTCTGTGAGTGATGCTTTTCGCTTCACAGACTCAACAGTTTAAACACAGTGGGCATACTGGATAGGGATTTCATTTTGAAGCTGCACCATCAACCACCATTACAACTTTGTAATTTCAATTTTTACACTCCTGGTTTAGAACAAAGCACAGCTAGTGTTTCAACATAAATTTTTAAACTTTCAGGAAACCCCAAGAATATCACCCGAGTTGCTAGTCTTTATTCTGCTCCTACAAGTTTTGCAAATGCTACAGCAGCAACAGAGTAGAGTTAAAGATGATAGTGCTGAAGATCCATTACTATTAGCATTTAGGCATTTTTCTAGCAAGACACAATCACTGAATGAATAGTCTTGCACCTGCCAGAGTTATAGGATCTTCAGGATCTTCATGTGTTAGAAGCAAATTAATTCATGCTTATAATATTCTTTGCTTGTATTGCTTGTCCTTTATTCATCAACGATCTTGTGTCTAGCCTAAACCAAATCAGGTGGGTGAAAGCCAATCGAATTTAAGACAATTAGAGTGAATTTAGGACAATTTACTGAAGGTTAATGGTGGCATCCAATGAGTGATGCTTTCATGTGGGGTCATTGTAAATATTGGAGTATATTGTTCTGTTCTTCTGGGGAGGAAAAACCTACATTTATACCTAGATTTAGCCAGCATACTTGAAGCTTTATCTTCCTTATTCAGGTATGTTGTGATGCTGTAAGGCTGATATTAACTAGGTAAAATGGCAGGGGTTAATCTCTTAATCAGCTAAAAGAGCAGATGAGTTCTGCTGTCAGGCCAAATTCAGGTTGTTTACAAGGAAAATCAGACACAAAAGATGTCAAATCCTCAGAAGCAGTATGAACAATCTCTGTAACAGCAACACAGAAATACTGCTAAAGAGACTCAAGAGACTCTTCCTCACTTTCTGGACAACTTCCCCTCCCTGAAACAGGACATTCAGTAAGTAAGTCAGCTTTCCATAAGCCTAGAAGAACACTGTTTTGCACATCTTCAGAAGGCAAACAAAACCGTTCAATGTGCTCCACCACCTCATGAAGCTAGAAGCAAGAAGACAACTAAAGTCAGAGAAGCAAAAATCTAACTGTGGCTGAATACTTCAGAAATCTGTTAAGAGATTTTCTTAGAAGATATTATCTTCTTTTTCCTCTTTGCCTCTGACAAACATAATGGTTATTTAATGCAGTGTATCGCACATGAAATTTTAAATAAAGTTTAATTATTTAATTCATCTTAATTCATCTTCCTTTGAAATAACCCAGAGGTTCTTTGATTTTATGAACACTGTTGCCTGCTAATTCCAAAAATCTAGAATAATATTTTAAAGGTCTATCAAATGAAACAGGATGAATGTCCACACCAGGGATGAAAATATTAATATTTAAAATGTGTGCATTAAAAGATGCTTTTTTCAATTGACTTCATAGGCTGAGAAGTACAAAATAAAAAAATGTTACTAACGGAACTTCAGGTTTTCAGAGCTTTCCCTGGAGAAATCTTCAGCTAAAATGAAAGCTACTCTCAGTAAGTACCTGCAGTGCAAATAATGTTTAACAGGATTAAGGAATAGAAGTTGAAAAGTGTATATAAAATGCCTAATCACAGAAATACATGTGTGCCCAGATTGTTCTTTCTCATACTTTTCAAGTTTCTCAGAACAGAAATGAGAACAAAACATGAAAATGTCAGACCTTTTCTTCTTAGATTCCTTACTTGAATGGGGCTTCTTTATACATTCTGTATAAAGTAGTGCTTCCCAGGAGGTATCCAGGATCATTTGTAAAAAACAGACTGGTTTTGCTGTATTGAGACACTTCTTCATGATTATGAAAATGAAATGAGTTCAGGAAAACACACATCCTTCACAAAATGCTTAAGGTCCACAGAAACTTTATTATTCAATTTTGTTGAAGATGTTGCCCACAAAGGCACTTTACAGCAGTCAGTCCCTTCTGGCACTTTGAAATCACTCTGTGAATAAGAGACTAATCTTGCCCTCACAGATTGGGCTATTGTGCTATTATTGCTTTATTGCTTATCACAGAAAGCTGTTTTTCAAAACCTATGAGAATTTTGGTTAGGTGGATACAGCAATTCTGACAAAAATCTCTGATTTTGTGCAAATAGAAGTAGCTATATTTAATACTGACACAAACTAAAGTTCTGAATTGCCCCTTGATATATCTAGAAATCTTAAGTAAGCCATATTTAGTAGCCTGTGTTATTCTGTGAAATCCTCGAGCCTACTGCTACAAAAAATTGCAAATTGCAAATAATATTGCTTGAAGGCAAAAAGTGACTTTTATAATATAGCTCAAAGGTGTATTTTTTTTCCTTCATATCAGTGGCAATACTTGGTAATTGATTCCTGTTAACATAAACACTAAAACCTTAATCTAAAACCATTTTTCTAAGTAATAAGTCGACTCTTGATAACTGAAAGTGGCTTTGCTTCAGACCTCATGCAAATAAAATATAACTAATTTGAGATCTGAGCAGAAATTAAAGTCACATCAAATTTTCCAGTTCTTTTAATTTAATGTGACATAAAGCCATATACAGTATAGCAGCAGGAAATTGGAAGCAAAAGCATAAGAAAACACAGAAATTATATAAATTGGAGTATTTTATATAAGACAATTAGTCATGGATAATTTTGAGAATAAAATGCCAATAGAAATCAATTGGCAAAATTATTTTTTATTATGTTATTGTTGTAAAGTTGTTGCAAAGTGAGACAATATATCACATAATGCTACTCACAGTCTTGGTTAGGGTTGTTGAAGACATAATAAGATATATCAAATTTTGTTTTCTCCTACTCTATATACAGCTTTGAACTTGCAACAGATTCTTTCTATACATTCATACACTCTGAGAATTTAAAGTATGTAATTTAAATTTAGTAAGTTTAAAAAAAGCAGGAAGATTTTCATAACCTAATATGTAATTATTATTGAGATCCCTAGAGGCTGGTCAAGAGTTATAAAAAGAGATTGGAAACAGATTGATGAAATATAAGTTGAATTGTCTGAAGAATGCACCAAAGAAAGATAGTTTCACAGGGCATCTTTTTCTTGATAATGTGACATACTTTTCCAATTTCAGACTAGGAGGAAAACTACTATTGAACAGATTCTTTCTGAACAAAACATGCAGCTTTTAGAGTAATTATTATTTAGTATTAGAATTTGGATCATAAATCATATAATTTAAACAAAGGCTAGTTAATATTTTAAACTGCTCATTATAAATTTTTATCCTTGCAGGTAAAATGGAAGCATGCAAATATTTGATATAATTCAGGATTGGAAATCTTCAATATGGAAAGAAAAGACCTGAACAGCTGTAGGGAGTAATGGTATAGGACTACCTAAAACAACAATTGAAAAGTGAGGTAATGTTGCCTAAAAAAATTATATTGATGAATTATTTGCTATGCAACATTTTCTTTGTTTTTGCTGAACCACTGGCTTTTTATAAAGCACATGCACAAAGAGGGAAAAAAACCCCAAAAAACCCAGACCAGAATTTTTGGTGCAAAATTTCTGAACACTTGTAACTTCTGTGGATAGGTAGCAATCTCAGGATATGCTCAGCTTTTTACATAATCTGTCAAAAGGGCTGGATTATAGCATTCAGTACAATACTGCATTAATTCTGAATCCTGATGAGCACCTTTGGAGTTATAAATAGGTTTACTACATCAGACTACATAAATATATTTATTATATGAGTAGCCATGATGAGTGCCTCTGGTGCTGGCATGATCAGCAGCAGAGCATTCTAGCACGGTGCACACAGGGGATTTCCCTGAAGCAGGAGAACCTCAGGAGGAGCCATGGCAGCTGTCATGAGCCACACACTAACATGAGAGCACTGGATGAGACCTGTCTGGAGCCAGAAGCAGCAGCAGCCAAGATCCCCACATGCACAGAAGAAGGCCTCAGGGATTTAGGCTACCAGGAGTGCCACCCACAGGGTGGGCAAACAGGGCATGGCATGGCACTGTGTACAGCTGGGCAGGAGCTGCGCCCTGCCAGCCCGACTGGTGAGCAATGGTGTCCACTCAGGAGAAATCCACAGCACCTCCGAGCTCTGTAGCCACCACCACAGGCACAGCTGCAGGGTGTGCCTGGCTGTGCTGCCAGGACCTGCTGGCAGCAGTGAGCACAATGTGGGGGTGAACCCATGTAAAGGAACTCCTCTGCCCCAGGAGGAAGTAAGTGAGAACAGTGAAAGATTGACCCTATGCCCTTGGGCTCTGTTCTGTTTAATATCTTTCTATGACACAGATTAGGAGTTGAATGTACCTTCAGTCAGTTCACAGATGACACTATGTTGGGTGGAAGTGTTGTTTTGCTGGAGGGTAGGAAGTGATGGGCCAAGATCACTTGTATGAGGTTATAAATAGGGTTATGTGTAAATACTGCATTCAGTTCTGACCCCTCAAGTCACTGAGGTGCTGGAGCATATCCAGAGAAAGGCAATGAAGGTGGCAAAGAGTCTGGAGCACAAATCTCAAGAAGAGCATCTGAGGGAGCTGGGGTTGTTTAGCCTGGAGAAAACCAGCCTGAAGGGAGACCTTAATGTTCTCTACAGCCACCTGAAAGGAGGTCATAGGCAGGTAAGGGTGAGTCTCTTCTCCCAAGTAACAAGTGATAGGATGAGAGGAAAGTGCCTCAAGTCAAGCCAGGGAAGATTTAGATTGGAAAAATTTCTTCACCCATAAAATGGTCAGTTATAGGCTGTTTGTCAAGTCTAGTTCAATGCAGTAAACAAAATTCATATGTACTTTTACCATACTGAAATCATTAGAAGGCTCTCAGAATTTGTGGAAGTGTTTTGGTTTTTTTAATCTATCCACTGAAGATTTAATGTTTCAACCATTGTTTAGAAATCCAAAATCATCAAAGATGAAATAGTCTCACTCTTCTTCAGATACCATAGAAAATAGAGATATTTCCTCTTAACAGTGAATGGAAATAAAGTAATTTATAATAGTCAAATAGGCTAATGAGTTCCAGAAAGTTTCTTTTATAGTATGTGATTATTAAAGAAAAAGCAATTTATTAACAGATTTAAATAGTGAAATATTTTTCATAGTCTAGAATGAAAAGTCTGAAATTTGAAGACTGCCTAGTTCAGATGACCCAATAGCAGCAATGCAAAATAGTTTGCAAGACAAAGGCCAACCGTTCTATTTTACAATGTTTTATTATTCTGTCATGTATCTGATTTTCCAACATGGGCTTAGTTTCTAAAATTGTTTCCAGAAAATTTAAATAAACTTTGTGAGAGTTCCTGTTGAAACTGCAGTGTTGCAGCCAATTTTTTACTGTTAAGAATGCTAAATGAGAAAAACTGGATTAAGCCCTGCAGATACATTCTACAGTGTTTGTTGAACAGTTTAGATTAAATATGTGAGTTAGCAATAGATACATCACAGCATACTGGGGACACTTTTAAGAATTGTTATTATTCCTGTTTATTGTTGTGGCTTATCTGCAGTTTAATGTACTGCACAGTAGAGTAATTGCTTTCAAAAAACCAGTAAGTCTTAACCCCCAGTGAGGATGTTCTATGGAAAAATATGTTGTCTAAAATTAACAGGCAATGATATATTTTTCCTCTAGGTTCACTTAGCTATTTAGTTTAATAGTGTTTTATCCTTTTTATGCTTGAAGAAATCTTTTGTATTAACTTTGCTACTTGAACAGGGCCAAGCCATAAACTCAGGTAGATTTATTACTTCCTTCACCATTACATTTATCTGGCTTTTGTTATGGGAAACAGCAAATATACACAAATATCTTATTACCATACTTCCAAGAGGTGCAAGAACATAAAATGGAATTCTTATCATATAATGAAATAAATATCGTGCACTTTAAAAGGCATTTAATTTTTTCAGCAGAAAAATTAGTTTAAGATGGAATGATTGTATCCAAAAGGTCGTGGAAATGGCTCATGGAAAGCTTAAGTGATACTTGTTCCTCATAAGCAATAGTATACCCTGATTTTAACTTCCCAACACAAACTACCATGTGCCAGCTGGATCATTTGGAAACCAGACAAAGGTTGAAGTAATCCAGGGAAGTTTCTCTTTACCTGCTTTGTTAAGACCATCTTAAAGTATGATTAGTGCCTAAAACTACCTATTAACCAACTTTGCATCATTACTTGAAAAGGTAAAAGGCTTACAATAAAATAAAATAAAATAAAATAAAATAAAATAAAATAAAATAAAATAAAATTTAAAAAAAGATAATAAAAAAGACCTTTTTAACAGTACAAAATTGCATCAACTGGTATTATCAACAACGTTATTTGACAAAAAACTAGTTTGATATTTCTGAGAAAGATGACATGCCAAAAAGTTTTGAATGCTCTTTAATATTATACTAGAATGCTTACTATTATTATGATGAGTATTATGTAATGGAACTTTACGTGGTATTGCTCACATAATGGTATTTCACCACTATAAATTCCTAAATTCCTTCCTATCTGTCAGATGATGTTCCCCGCATAAAGACTCAGAAAACTCTGGGAGAGTTTAAATTTTGATTTGTTAGAAGGCGACATTAGGTTATTCACAGAGTATATTTAATTTGAATACTGTATATCTGGCAACTAGATTGTAAAAGAACAAAACAAATACTTGAAAACACTTTAACAAGCATCTGCTTATCTAGTGAAAAAAAAAGGCTTGTCAAAAAAACCCTTACGTGAGGTCACTTCAAGAATGATTGTTAAAGAATTTGATATTGAAAATACAGAAACACATTCAGAGATTAAAAAATAATATACCTAAATATAGAACATTAGAAAATTTAATGTATCTTGGAATTCAGGCACCCATTTGCTCTTATTATGCAATATCTTAACTCATTATTTAGAAATAGTTTATCCTAAAATGTAAGAGCTTTTAGTTGCAGGTTTTTTTTTTTAATTTTCAAAACTCACTGAAATCAAAGACATCCAAATTTAAAAGAAAATAAATGTTACATTTATAATAAATGTAAATGTTTCAGCAGTAAACAAACTAGAGTCTTTATATTTTCTTTCCAAAGTGGAACTGGTAATTTTAAAATCTATTTAGTTTTTCAGTTATTATCAGTTAAACTAATATTTGTTATTAAAAAGAAAAGCTATACTAACTGGCATAATCTCTGCCCATTTTATGTCATTCCTGCTTTTAGTTTTCCTCCTGCTGCTGCTGCTCTGTGAGGGTAAACATGGCCCTTTACATAGTGAGGACATCTTTGGAATTGTCTGAAAGCAACAGAAACCTTTTTTTTTTTAACTTCACTGACAGCTACCTGAAGAGGGTGGTGGTCACCATCACATTTTTGATAAACACACGAATACTTCTTCTACTCAAATATATGCTTCAGTGATAATAGCTCTTACACAGTATCTGCAAGAATCCCCCCAGGAAACAGTTTACCAGTAACTTCAGTTTCTTAGTTTGCTTTAAAAAAATTAATTTGGTAAGCCTAAATTCAAATGTATAATAATAAAACAACATTTCAGGATGCATAAAAGAATTTATTAGATCAATTGTTTAAGTATTGTGGTTAAGATATCAGTTTAGAAGCAAAACTACAAAGCAGTTAATGAGACTCAGACACTTCCATTTTTTAAAAATTACTTTTATGAGGTCAACTAAACCTTTTTTTTTTCCTCATGCAAGTAAAAGTTCTTGTGGTGAATAAGTTTAGGACTGTTTTCTTAAATCCATTTAATTAAAGGAGGATCTTTTAAAGTGTCTTAAAGAATCAGGAATTTAAGAGTTACTCTTTTGTGTTTAGCTTAAGGCCATTTCCCCAATTTCTTTAAGTCAAAATCAGTAAAAGTGTCTTCAGATATTTTTTAGGATTTAAATAGAATTTTACTTTTAATTCAGTTTCTAACTCTCACCAAAAGGAAGAGGATAACTGTATTAGAGCAAATTGCTATCTTCCATTAGTTTAGAAAAACAAAAGTAGAGAAGTATATCATTGTACCATACATAGGCTGAAAAATGGATAGCTATTGCAGAATACATATTGAATTTGTATGCTCAATATTCCTAATGTGAAAGTATCTCAATAATTATTTCTATTAGATAAAAATGCAAATATATCTTATTTGTACATGACTAGAACAATGAAGACCCCTCTCAAGAAACAGAACTCCTGCTGCCTCTAAGACCAGAAATCCCTAAACTCAGAAATTCAAATGATTAAACAGAAATATTTCCCATAATGCTACTGATAGCTGTGACTGCTGTTTCATAACAAAATAAATACAACACCTTGCTCTAGTAGTGCATGTCATCTGGTGCAAAATAATCTGCTAGGACAGTACCAGAAACACATAATAAATATCAAAATGTATTCCCTCAGACTGAAACATTGTATAAAATTTTCATAGACAACATAGAATACAAATGATCAGGCAGATTCATGGCTTGAACATCTGCCAAAAGAAGATATTTAAAATTATTCAGACTCTTCAGATCTGAGAATAATTTATTACACATTTTACATTATTAACCATCCCACAATCTGCCATACTGTTGCCACTCGTTTTTGAAATGTTCTTTAATTAGATTGTTTTTATTCACTAAAATATGTAGCTGGGCTGAGGCATTGTGAATGACATAACATGTAATTAAATAAATAATAAAGGAAAAAAACCATATAATACTGTCATGTAATAAAGATATGTGTTGTACTGTGCAGTAGGAACATATTCATTGTGAAGTACAGTGACTAAAGAAGTCAAGGTGAGGTGACTTGAGGCTAACTAAGTGTGATCACATCTTTCAGTCACTTTTACCTAATGAGAAGTAAGGAAGGATGAAAATAAGTTTGTATGGAGATTGCCAAGTGATTCTATAGAAATAAGTTTATGAAAAATATGGAACAGAAAATTTTTGAGGTACACAAAAAAAAACATGACAGAGATTTGACAGTACAAAACGTAGAAAATTTTAAGGCAACAGTAAATGGAATAATATTCATTGAAATATCTTTTAAAAAGAATACTAAATTCCCCTCATGCTGTGTATGAGTTGAAAGTCCTCAAAAAAGCACTGAGCATGGACAGATCATAAACAAGGCAAAAAGTTGGAAAGACAATCCAGATTAATCACAAAATTATTTATATTCTTTGAATGAAGAGAAAAAACCCTACATTCTTTTAAAAATGATCCACTAATGAAATGGAAGTAAGTTATTTACAGATGCAGAATCTATAAAAACATTACTGTATTAAAATCTCCTGTGATTATTTACCCTAGAGGATTGAGAAGGATTTGGCAAGTGGAAGAAAATCAAGAATAGTACTGAAAAGAGGTAAAAGGGTCACTGCTTGAAAAATTAAAGTAGCTCAAATTTCTTACTCAGTTCTGTGAGTGTGTGAACAACACTGGAAGCAACACAGCCAGAGTGTGTAATTCTCCAAGGGCTCAACTGAATTTGTGTTCCACAGTAATCTTGCTTTGTATCTATTCTGTCTGGATATAAATTGATGCTAGGAACAGCTTAAAGGAGTGAGATCTCTTCAGTTTAAAGCTGATACTTCCCTGGATCATGATCTTTTGTTAGAGTACCTTATCAGTATGGAATGATTGGCTGCACCAGAAATATCGGCAGTGTGTTACTTTTCCCAGCCCCGGTCAGCTCCTGAGCGCCCGGCTTGGGCGCCTCGGCTCCTCGTCAGGGTCGGTGCTGGCTGCTACTTCCGGGCACTTCTGCTGCTGCACTCTGGGGTGGGCTGGCTGCACATTGCCGTAGGCGTGAGGGAAGAAACAAAGAGGCAGGAAATTCATCCAAATCTGTCCGCGTGGCAGCTGGATGTTTTATTGGCCACGAGAGCTGTGATGGAGAAGCTGCAGCCTGCTCCCAACCTCACGTGGATGAATCTGGCAGCAAGGCTGGGGTCCTGCATAGGGATATAGGAGAGGGATAGGGGAGGGCAAAGGCCCTCCCACCCAATTGGTGTGGGTGCCGCGGCAATGACATGATTACGGCAACCAGTGGGAACATGGCAGGGGTGAACATGGGGCTTCGGGGCCAGTGGGACTGCTGCAATGAGGTGACAGGCACGGAATCCTCAGGAGTTGTCAGGAAGTGGTTACAAGAGTGACAGGGGAAACTCCAATGGCAGGCAGCCTGGAGCTAGCCACGGTGGGGGGGGGAAAACACAGGGGATGCAAGAGGATACACAGAACCAGCAAACTAACAAAGATCAGAACCCCTAATCTGAACCCAAACCCAGGATGCAACAAGAAATATCTGCTAGTTTCAGTCTCATTCACACATACAGCACCAATATAGAAACCAGAAACAACCTGAAGTTTTGCAGCAATTGAAACCGTGATGTTATAACACCGTTTTAATTAATACAATTGTTCATAGATAGTTCCCTATTCAGCCCATCAAACTAATGATGACAGGGTCTGCTTTTCTAAAAGCATATGAGTAAAATGAGCTAACGAACTGATAAAGACCTTACAATAATGCTGACTGCATCAAAACAAATAAAATACCATACTATAATTTTATGGCCCTGATATGAGCTCAAGGACACTGTCAAATTCTTACATATTCTAAATTGCTCCTTTTTATTATGCCTTCTTGTGTGGATTACCATAATTTTGTTTGTCACTTCTCAATTCTCCTGTTTATTTTCACTTAATATATTTACCCGAATATATAAGGTACAGTAAGCTAAAGGAATACACATTGTATACATTCTTTTGACTTGAATATTAGAATTTTTTTCCCATTTTGAAGACACTTTCTTTATGCTTTGCCGATACATATTTATGCAATCTCTTTTTAGAAATCTTCAGAATGCTTAGAAATTTCCACTTCATGACAGTTATCTGAACCTACTCCAGTGTTTCATTATCTTACTTTTTGAAAGATTTTCCCAATAGCTTGAATTTCTTCTTCAATGAAACCTGTGGCTTTTTGTCTCAGCCATACCAAATTATTGTTTCTTATTGTAGCATCAGCAATACTGGAAGGCATTCCTCATGTTATTTAAGTCAAATCATTGAGGAAAAGCAATTAACCTAATTATACACACAGAATCAAATTGGGAAATCACAAAATGTTTGCAAACATCTACAAATTTCATTAGCCTTGTATAAGTAATCTCCCGAAATCCTCACCCTCACCTGCTCCCTCACTCACCAAATATTCTTGGTTATGTGCCCTTTTCCCTACTCTTGCAGGAGACCTGGGTTACTAATGCTACCCACCGCTTCCAGAAGTACTTTCCCTTACTTACCTACACTTTTTTTTATAGATAGAAGGGTGGCTTCTAACTTTGTGTGCAGCCATGCTGCTCCCCACAACCCACTTATTCACACACCAGTGAGGAAGCACCCTGTGAGGTCATATACACAAACCTGATTTGTGAGTCCCTACTTGTTCCCCTATTAGTATTAAATTCCTATTTAGATTTAAACTCCTCATGGCATTCAAAGGGAAATATGTTCAGATAGACCTAGGAAAATGCTCACATGGAGCCCAACCAGATTACTGTGCTGTTGTGCGATATCCACTGTCACAAATTTCTGTGCTTCTTTTACATGTCTTTTCAAACTGACTAATTTTCTCAGAAGTCTCAACCTACAAAGCCTACTTTCCCTTCATAGATTGGAATTAAATTTCTTTGACCTATATATTTTATTGAAAAACTCAACATGAATCTCCCTAATTTATTTTTCCCATTTGGTTACAGATAGCTCTTTGATTATGTCTTTCTTTAAAGCATGTTTGAATTTTCCATTACTCATAGATGTTATAGTCAAAGTCTTGTTATGGGTAAAAGAGAAGCCATGGCACTAAGTGTTGCAGTGTGCAGCTACGCAAACAGAGCAAAAGGGCTTTGTGAATTTGAGATGGGAGTTTCTGTTTCCTAAGCCTAAAGCTGGAGTTTCTATTCTGTATTTTTACGTGTATTCATCCTTCCCCCTGGAGTTATTCCCATTGGATTTTACCTATAATGTATTAATACTGGGCATTGTTCTATTAGTTTCACCTTATCTCTTATTTTCCCCTATAAAACCTGTGTCTGGACCCCAGATCATTGTCACTTGTACGTGCGGCGTTCGAGCAAATACAACCTACTTTGGACTGCACAACAAGTGTCCAATCTCTTCAGTCTCTTTATCCCGGTCTTGATCACACTCTCTAAACAGCTCTGTCCGTATCAAAGAAACCCACAAAGGTGTTTGTTGCTTCTCTCCGGCTGCTCCCGGAAGCGCCTGGCCAGCGTCCCGGGAAAGAATAGCCGGGCGAAAACAAGGAAGTCGGAGAGAGAAAAGAACAAAGCAACATTTGATTATGTCTTTCTTTAAAGCATGTTCGAATTTTCCATTACTCATAGATGTCATAGTCAAAGTCTTGTTATGGGTAAAAGAGAAGACATGGCACTAAGAATCATTATTTGGCCAATTATGGCCTAAAAAACAAATTAGTAATATCAAATTATCTGATATAATATGTAGGAGTACTATACAACTGTAAAAGTTGTATGAAACCTTCCAGTTATGTATCTCCTTTCTCTGGTGTCTAAGTTACTCTCCCAAAAATTGTTTGGTCCTAATTTTGTCACTTCACTTTTGTTCAAAGAGAAGGAAAAGGACATCGCTAAAAGCAATTAGTATGCTAAGATATTTGCTGTGACCTCATGGTGATGATTTCTCCCTCCTCTCTCTGGGAGGAGTGCGATATAGAAGTTCCTTTCATATCACTTGTACTCTGTGTGGGTTTCCCTCTTTCCCTGTTTTTTCCTGAGGTTAGGAGCTCAAGAGCATGCCTCTTAGATTTACTGCTCTAACTTACATGTGATACATGTACATGCTAGCTCATCTGAACCCTACTTGCTCCTCAAACAACTAAACTCTATTGAACAGGGTTTAATTGCAACAATTTAAAAATATTCAGTCCCTGTGTTAGGCTGTGTAGAAAATAGGGTGGCATCAAAAAGGGGTGATATTCTTCTAGGTCCCAGTCATTAATAAAGAGGAAAGTCTATGCTTCATGAAGGGTAGTTTTATGTGGCATGAAGAGCTATATGTGTTAACACTATACAGTATTGTGTTCACTAGGCCATGCTGTATGGTTTCTCACTACTTGAGAAAAATTCTTCAAATTGGTTTATTTTAGGACAACATGAACTAACCTTAAACCAGTCTCTTCCCTATAAAAAAGTCATACCCAGGAGAAGTCAGTAATGTTAATGAAAAGAACTGCACAGGATACTGAAGAATCACAGAAATCTTGTATTGAGCAATGCTAAATAAAATGTACTCTCCAAAGCATAAATCTAAACAGTATAACAACTGTGTATAGGACTCCTACATGCTCTATTTCTTACTAATATTTAACCACCAAGACACCTGAATGCGGCAGTTACTTGCAACGACCTCAAGCAGTCAAGATGTGCTGGCTAGCACTGCCTTTGTGAGGCCGGGTCTGCCATGTGTGCGGGCACCCCAGGGGTATTGCGTCTGCTTCCCTGGCAATGCTGAGCGCTGCGGCGAGGGTAATGCAGCTTTGGCAGCTTCACGCTGAGAGGAGATGAAGGGATGAGAGAAGGACACTTGTTTGCTGCTCCAAAGAACTTTTATCCCCCCATGAGTGGTGGCATGCTCTCTGGCCAGACTGCAGTGACAAATGCCGGAGAACAAACAATGACAACAGATTAAGTAGGGGGCAGGCAGACAGGGGTGGAAACCTGGCTCGCCCAATAGGGACAAACGATAGAGGAGTGACATGGATTATAACAACCAATGGTAACATAACAGAGGTGGGTACAGCGTTCTGGGATGAATAGAAAGGCAAAGGTGGAGTGATTGAAGCAGAACTTTCATAAAGAAGCTGGGAGTGGTTACAAGATTGACACTCCGACAAGGAGTGAAAAAACCTTGAATGACAGAACCAAATAAGGGGAAAACAGGGAGAGGTGAGAAGATTGACAGGTCTGAGTGGCAGGAACTCTCGGGGTAAACAACTTGGAGCAAACCACTATGAGGGGAAAATGAGGGAGTACAAGAAACAAACCTAACTAATAAAATCCCTGACTAAATCAACCCAACCTACACCTGAAGAAATATTTAGGATTAGGAAACACATTTTAACTAACAACAAGGGAAATAATTAAGTTGAATGGTGGAACACATTTACAGACAGTGAGATTTACTTTTGTGTAGACTCCCTTGATGAACACTGCAGGAGCACCAATGTCTTTGGAAACTTAAAACTGGAGAGGACAAAGCTTTTCAAATTGTATTTAGGGAATAATTTTTCATTAGTAGTAAGATGAACTGCATTATACCTTGATGGAATTCTTCCATTTATGATTCAAAATATCTTAAAAACACTCCTTGCATGTATCAAATACATATAAAATATCACTAACTGTTGAAGAGCATTTGTTTATACCATGCAGAATCTTAGTTTTTCTTGGTTTACATTTTATTTTATTTTATTTTATTTTATTTTATTTTATTTTATTTTATTTTATATAAAAAGAATTCTTATTTTACAGTCTATCTATGAAGACAAAACTGCAGCTTTTAATTAAATTCTATCCAATAAATTCTTCTTTCCTTGTCAGAATATAAATTTTTATTTTGAACTCTCTGTTAGACTTTGTTGTTACTTAGAAAATAGAATCTAAGTTTATGACTAAGTTAATTTTATAAGTCAAGATACAAGACCCACTTTTCTAGTAGAGTATACTATTAATGTTTTTATTACCTTTTCCACGTGTTTGTAAACAGACCAGGGAGCATTTCTATTTAAATTATAATTTCTGGCATTCAGACAGTTTTTCCTATTGTCTTTTGAGCAATGATTATAAGCAGAGTGCAAGATGAGAACAAACCTGTTCAGCTGCTAGAAATAACCACCAACTCAGATTTGTAAATTAGGGATTATATTTTTTGTTCTGAACTAAATCAGTGAGGCATGGAGAAACAGAGTATTTTAAGCTGATTTATTAATCTGAAATGTGGATTTAATTGACTCTTAATCTATTTGTAAAGCACTCTACAAAGACCCTTTCACTCAAGAATTTTAAAGTAACAATATTAGTAGCAGAGATAGCAGCAATGTACACACAAGGTTAACATAATAAACTAGGTTGACTTTATCAGAGGAAAGAAGCATTGCTTTAGCACTGGTCACTGAAACATGCACTCCTACATGCTATGACATAATTGTATTCATGTAGCTGGACAGATTTTCTTTTGATTAGCCCTTGTTTACAATTGTAATAGATTTTCCCTCTCTCAGCCAAATCTTGCAGCGCATGGAAAAATTAAAGGTATTGATTATGATCCAACTGAGAAAAATAATTACCATAGATCAACAAAAATCTTATTAATTTGAATAAATTATTTTTAAAGGGGATATTTTTGGCAGCTTGATTGGATATCCTGGTATTCAGAGGTAACTTATTGTAGTAAATTAAAAAAAAATTCAAACATTTCTAATAAGATAGGGATTTCTGAAATTCTGAAAACCACTTTCTCAGCTAAAGGATTTTGAAACCATGTATGCCTCCTTTCAGAAGGAAAAAAATATTCTACAAAAAACAAGGCATAGTGCAGAGTGAAGGGAGAACCTTTTTGTTTGTTATACCAGCTCTCACTGCATTGCACAGAACCCAGAAGTGTTCTGTCTTTATAGATAAATAGTGATCTCTCCCTGTCCTTAATCAAGGAACCTTTTCTTGCGTTTTCTGTCCTCTGTCCAGCTGAGGAGAGGAGGGATAGAGGGGCTTTGGTGGGCATTTGGATCCTATCTGGGGCAAACCCACCAGAGGCCTCTCAGTAGCTCCAATTCCTTGAACTGATATAGTCATGTACTATGTTTTTGTAGCTTCTAATATTAGATGTGAACCAGATTATACTTTTTCAGTGCAGTATTTATATTCCATAAGGCTGCAATTTTTTTCTGTAGCTAAACAGCTAAGTATTCTCTTTGTAGTTCTTTCCAGAATATGTTTCATATTGGGCAATCTCTTCAGTTTGTTTTTATGTGCTCTGTCCTCTCCTCAGCTTCTGACATTTTTAGCTCCTAAATTTATGTATTAGTAACAAAACCAAGATGTCAAAAATACATTTCAGTCTAGAATAGGCACAACTAGAAACATTTACATTGTTATGGTTTTTTTTTTTCAAATGGAATGAAGGAATATTTTCAAGATGTGATTAAAAAACCCAGCAACAAACCACTTTTTGACATTAATTTCTACTTTTAGAGAATTTTCTATAAAATCAAAGCAATCATAGAATCAGAGAGTGTCTTGGGTTGACAGGGACCTTAAAGATCAACCCCACTGCTGTGGGCAGAGACACCTTTCACTAGATCAGGTTACTCAGAGCTCCATCCAATGTGGCTCTGAACACTTCGGGATGGGAGACCCACAGCTCTGAGCAGAAGTGGTGAGCTGTAATTTTTTCCCTCATACAAGAAGAAATTAATGTTCTACTGTTTTCACATAAGTTTTGTATTTAAGAGAAGTGGAAAAGGAATTTTTTCTGCATTTGGGCACATCCCAGAGCATCTTAACTATATATATCCCTAGTTTGTCACATGAATACTGCATAGATACATGATAGCTTTTTAAAAGATTTTTGAGAGCTTTCCTTCCTGGAAAGGGGGAAAATTTTGTTTACTGAAAGAAAATGAACTCATCCCCTTATTTCAGATAAGTTCCCTACACATTATGTTACCCCAAAAATTTTTACCTAGTTTGAAGAAAAATATTATTTGTTCTATTCCTTCTCTTCTGTACTACTCTTTCTGTCTGTTTGTATTCTGTACTTATTTTTCTACCTTCCAGATTTTTTTTTTCTCCACAGGACAATTAGCACCCCTAATAATATATTAACTGGAAAATAGTGTCTCAGTTTTGGAGTCAGTTTGCATATTTTGCTGGGTTCTTTAGTGATAAGACTGTGTACATGTTCTGTCATAGGAATTATTACAACGCTATTGTTTCCAGTGGACCTTGCTAATCTTCAGAATATCTGTTTCTTTCATAATTCCCTCATAAAATTCTGTCACAAATAAAGAAATCTATATGATATCTAAATTATGAGGGAATATGATTAATCTTAGTGTGTTTCTGTGCTTCTTAGTTTTGGGTAGAAACAAAGGCAAGCACAGTAGCAGACATTCAGTATCCTTGCAGTCTCATTCCATCCAAGATCACACTTGCATGATTTATTTAGATCAGTTAAGGTAAGGTCAGGAAAAACTTCCAGATTCTTTCTCATCACTCTTTTGTGCTTCCCACAGGAGAGCAAAAATTTAAGCAACCTTATACAAAATCATTCTCTATTACTTCATCTTTATCCCTCTTATCAATCCTGCATGTACTTACTCTGTGTCTTTCAATATGAAAATCTTATCACTGCTCAAAAAAACCCCATGTTTGATGCACTTAAAGATATCTAATTTGCATTTTTTTCCAGACACAGTGCATTGGTAGCTCATGGTCAACTAATAAGCTGAGGTTTTTGTCTTCCTCTCTTTCCAAATTATAAGATCTCAGTTTATAGTAGAAACTGTTCTTAGTCCCCAAGTGTATAAACCTGGCCCTTGTGCTATTGAATTATATTCTACCTCTACTTCTAGCCTCATTTGTATTAATAGGAATGTGCTGAAAATATTTCCCTATGGAGACTGGGTTTCCTTTTGTGTAATTAACTTTATCAAAAACAAGGAAATACTTAAGAAATTTGCTTTGCTTTACATATCAAAATTAATTTGATATCACATTTGTTAATTTCCTCTATACATAATTCCAAATTTTGCAAGGCTCATATAAAGCATAATAGGTTTTTGGATTCATGTAATTATCTAAACTCAAAAAAAATCCCCATATCCTCTCCACCTCCTGCTAAAAGCCTGGTAGTTATATAAAACACTTATCTAAGGAGTTTTAGGCTACAAAAAAATCACATCTGATGTGCTAATTTATGTATTTTATTTGCCTTGTTCTATGCATCTGTTCACCAAAAAGCAGGAAGAGTTAGCTCCATTTGATGCCTTAATAACCTTATTTAGGACCAGACAATAAAGATTTTCCCATCCAAATGCATGCTGATATGAAATTAATTTTCTGTTATTGTTATTTAATGAATGAAAGAAATAGGCCTTTAGAGGGAAACAGATAAAAACCAGAGATTTGTGTTTATGTTTACATTATTATATGCCTAATTGTTGAGCAATAAATCAATTTTTCATTCAGGTCATATAACTCAGTTTACGTAGTCTGAAGCAGAGATGTGGACTAGTAAACAGTCAGCAGGAACTGCTCCTGTGGGCTCTGGAATGATTACCCAGGTGCTTTAACTTGCTGTTTAGAACAGTAGCAGCAGGCACTGTGCATGGGTCTAAAGGTGCTGGTCAACAGTAGCTCACCACGAGCTAGCGTGTGCCCAGGTGGCCAAGAAGGACAATGGCATCCTGGCCTGGATCAGCAATAGTGTGGCCATCAGGACCAGGGCAGGGATTGTGTCCCTGTACTCACCACTGGTAAGGCTGCACCTTGAGTGCTGGGTCCAGCTCTGGGCTACTCACTTCAAGAAGAACATTCAAGAGTCCAGAGAAGGGCAAGGGACCTGGGGAAAGATGTGGAGCACAAGTCTTATGAGAAGCAGCTGATGGGATGTTTAGCCTGGAGAAAAGGAGGCTTGGGGGAGACCCTATCACTCTCTACAACTCCCTGAAAGGAGGCTGCAGCCAGCTGGGAGTGGGCTCTTCTCCCAGGTAACAAGTAACAGTATGAGAGAACGTAGTCCTAAGTCATGCCAGGGAATGATGAAGTTGGACATTAGGAGGAATTTTTTCAGAAAAGGGATGATGAGACATTGGAACGGGCTGCCCAGGGAGGTGGTGGAGTCACTGTCCCTGGAGGTGTTTAAGAAAAGATGGGATGTGCCACTCAGTACCATGATCTAGTTGATAATTGTGATTGTGGTGTAATGTCACAAGTGGGACTCGAGATCAAATTTTTTTCCCCACCTAGCTGATCCTGTGATTCTAAGTGGTCAGCTGCCTATAGGAGTTCAACAGAACAGATTTGCAGGGAGGTTCATCCCACTCAACCTGAGAACCCTTTGTGAGCGCCCTTCAGCACACGGACAGTGACATACCACCCTGTTCAAAGATTCAGTTCTGTGCAGAAGCTTCACCTTTATGCAAAGAAGTCCATTAAACTGGAAGGCTTGGGTTTGGGTTTTCTTTACTGATCTCCTGGAGTGTCTCTGTAGTAACGCTGGTACACTTAGCTAGTATCTCCTAACCAGTTTTGAGAACACTTTTCCTCAGGTGGGGTTACCAGAGTCAAATAGGTATAAATACAAATAGTTAATACAGATTTTGAATGAAACAGAGAGGACAGTACTCCTGTGGTCTGAATTCAGTCTGGCCCACTTTTGCCTAGATTTCTTAGGCTGATATATCTATATCAAACTGGTTTTGTTTGGGTTTTTTTGTTTGGGGTTTTATTTTTTATTTTTATTTTTTAATCTGGATAAAATTAGTGTGATTCAACAAGGAATATGGCAGTATGCATAGGCAAATATACATATGCAAATATGTATCCCATGGATAAATTATCAGCAAATGCCACATTCTGGAATTTAGATCATATCTGAAATAAGATATTTTTTTTCTAGGACTAGTTTCAGAAATATGTCTTTGAGAGTTTAGCTTAATCTACATCATACTGAGGATGGTGTCAGCAGCTGTTAGGAGTGGTCCAGTGTAAGTAAAACTGAGTTGCAGATTGTGGAACAATTGTATCAGAAATTTAAAATTAAACACTTGAATTTTTACTAAAAACAGTGATTCATAATAACCACCTATAATCTTGAAATGTTTTGTTGGCTTTTAGAAACAACAGAAGTCAAAATGAAGTAGCTGTTTCACCTACCCTAAATTGGCAATAATTTGTAACTGCTTTTTCAGGGAGGCAGATAATTTGCTAGTGTTATCCATACAGTGAAATTATAAATTTCATTTCCCTTCAGTTCCAAAGCTATAATAGCTTCCATTAAAAAGAATAGTTTAATATATTGCTTATTTATAACTAGAAAGTATACATAGAGGGAAACCTCTACATTCTGCTCTACAATGAGCAGAATGTATATATGACTTAGAGCCAGCCTACTTGGGAAAGTTAGACAATTTTAATTTCTAGTAGCAATTCAAGCAATCCTTCAACTTTGTCTGACCCATGATTTCACACAGTTTTAAAAAGGAAAAAAAAATTAAAAAGGCTGCTACACTAACTTGCTAACACAGTAATCTTTCACTACTGCATATGGGAGAGAACTCTATGGCAGTCCAAATGTATTTCCAAAATACTGTTTCTGAACAATAGTTTGATAACTGTTGATTTTATTTTATTAATATTTTCAGTGGAAAACTTTGACAATAATATTAGTAATAAATATAAATATACCCACCATACGACATATGTAAAGTCACTCAGGATGATATAAGGATGCATCACCAGTTTCACAGCTACCTGTCCTCAAGATGGTCCCAGAATCATTTCTATGTTCAATAGTGCAGCAAACTCAACAGCCAGTTTCTAAATAAGCCAAGGAAAAAGAACTGTTCCTTGAAAAATATAAAAGGCTTATAGGATTCTTTGCTTTGGAAAGCCTATTTTTTAGACTAATTACCAGCACATCACAGGGTAAAACTTGATCTCTCCTAGACAATTGTGCCATTTGTCAGATGTTGAAATTTTGGCATGTAGGAAAAGGCACTGCAATGAAATGGCAGTCAAGTAGGCTGTGAGCAGTGAAGATACTCACTACACTTGAGGAAAATTTTATAAAGGTGCATGTAGAGCCAACACCAAAAGAAAACTTCCCCAAAGAGAGATTGAAGACTAATGAATGAACACTGTATAATTTTTGGAAAGATCTTTCAATAGAAAAAATAAAAATTAAAGCAATAACAAATCTAGAATTACAGAAACAAGGAACCTCTGTAAGAATAACACAATCGTGGCCAGCTAGTGACTATGGACATAGCTGGAGAGCAAAATTCAGAAGAGGCTGTGTTTTCAGCTTTGTTTTATTTTGTATTTTTGGCCAGGGGGGAAGAAATGGGAAGGAGGGAGGAAATGGGAGGGAAGAAAGGAGGGAGGGAGGGAGGGAGGGAGGGAGGGAGGGAGGGAAGGAGGGAGGGAGGGAGGGAGGGAGGAAATGGGAGGGAGGGAGGGAGGGAGGGAGGGAGGGAGGGAGGGAGGGAAGGAGGGAGGGAGGGAGAGAGGGGAGGGTTTATTAGAATGATCCCTTCTCTAAAAAAAAAATATAAAATTAATACATCCTCTGCCCTGTTGTCCCCAACAATGACAATGTTATCACATGAGGGAAAATAAAGTATAACAAATAAATGTGTGTGGGGTGTCATTGGTAAGGTAATTAAAAAAAAAGAAAGAAATCACCAGATAGAATTTATTAAAATATAAAAGACCTTTGGGGGCCTATCAACATCATACAATGTTCAAGAGAGATTCTAAGCAGCAGGCATCCAGAACCCATGGACATATCTTTAAAGTTGTACGTATGTCTGTGTCACTCAAGAGAATAAAGCCCTTTCTCCCTTTTTATCATTTATCTTACTAATAGATAAATAATTTATATCCTAAATAATTTATTTTATTTGCTTCTTGTTTTTAAAAGAAGTCACTATACTTAAAAAGTACACTAATGAACAGAGTAATATTTCTTTTAAAAGGATAATAATGAACTGAATATTTGGGAATGTAGTAGTAGATCAAGGCTTGTGGGGTCAACCAGCACATTCACAGTAATGAGTTTATTCTTAATAAGATCATGATTTTCATTATATTGTAAAATTATATTATTTTTACCCAGATAGAATAAGGAAAAATCCTTAAATTGTGAGTTTTGTTCTTAATTGAGAGAGTATAAATAAATATATTTGCTAAACAGCAGATGCAGATTTCATTATTTATGTCTTGATTTATGTCTTTTTACTAAAAAATTGTAAAATAAGACCTAATAGGTTGTAGCTTGTATTAATAAACCACATGAAGCATTCTGTAACACTTTTTGATGTGAGAAAAAAATTTCTTATTCAAACACATAGATTTTCAGAATGGGAAATGCAGACCAAACAAAGTGACACTGCTCTCTATGAAGTGGAGAATCAATGTCTGATTCTCATAATTATATCAACATGAACACAACAGCTACCCTGTGTGTCACTCACTTATACAAAGCTGCTATTAAAACTGAATGAGCTCCTCTGAACTGCTTAGCAGTTGAGATCTGGGTGTTCCATTTATTTTTTTCATCATTTATCCCAGATAAAGGTCAGCAGCAGAACAGAAATGAGAATGGTGAGCTTGTCAATTATTCTTCTGTGCAAGAAAAGTACAGGAGTTCTCTAAAAAAGTTCCTGAGTACAGGAAATGTTATGTCAGTAAAGGTGATGAGGTTGAGGTACACAATAGGGCTTTTTCTTAATTCAGTAAACAAAAAGACAAGGCATATTCTACTGACTGCCAGATAATTCCTCTGTGGCTTTCTCTGTGAAACAAAGAATGTATACAACAGAAATTGCAACATTTATTTTAGACTGTAATGCTGGAAATCCAAGAATTCAGGCAAAATTTTATTCTTATAAGAGTGACAGAATTGTAGGGATAGAAACCAATGCACTACATGTCAAAAGGTAACTATATATGTCACTGGGAACATTAATTTCAAGAACTTTCCAGTTCAGATTTTTCTGGATGAGAGTGCTTTGCTTTAGAAGACCTCCTGGGATTCCATGCAGAGTTTGCAAAGTCAAAGTCCGCATTAATAAGCCCTGCTTACACAATGATTAGAATAATTTTAATACAGCTTCCCTACCCTTCCCTTCCCAAATAGAAAAGTGAATAAGACATCCCACAGAACTGATATTTTAATGAGCTTATTTAAAATACTATTCTGAACCTATTCCGTCCATCCCCATTTGGCCTGTATTTGTCCATTTTGGGGAAGAAAGAATGAAAATTGAGAACTGGATTTACAATTATTAATTACCAATGGCATTTATCATGTATAGAAACTCTATTTTATGGTAGTCTATATATCTAAAACTGTGGTTTCATTTTATTAGTTAAACAGGCATTACTTCAAACTTTAGGTGAAACAAAATTTTCATTTGTTAAATAAAACAGAACTGAATTGTTCTAATCACATATTTTATGAACAGATATGCTGATAAACCCTTTTCACCATCAATAATCTCCCTATATAACCGGGCACCATACATAGGCAGAAGTTCATTGTAAACTGGCCAGACTGAGTATAACATTAACAAATATTATTTTGCAAATGTCTGTACCAATCAATTCACTTGTCAATCACCCCAGCATGACTGAGCACAAATATAGCAAAAAATATGATCTGTACTTATCTTCTTTAAGTCATGTACAATTGGCCAGAGTTTCCACAAAGAAAGGCATCTGTTTCATAAACTCGTGAGCATATGGAATGGTGTTTTCAGTTTCATTGAACTCAAAAGTTTTATATAATATGAAATGTATAATATGACTATAATATGAAATAGATAATATGAAATGTAAAAAAGGCTGAGTATTAATCTGACAGATAAAGAATCAGAGAAATTGCCTTAAACAATACAGGCAAGTATCCTAGTACCCAGAGTAGTCTGAATACTGGACACAGGTTGCATAAACATAATTTCCTTACTAACAGCCTTTTCAGCAATCTTTTATTATGGTGCAGCCCAAGTGAAATCAATAATTTCATAATTCTGAAATATATTGTACAGTTAACTTACTTTTGAAGAATATCTATTACTTTCACAGAGGCTCTCATTGTCTTTACAGTTGTGTACAATGGTATTTTTTGTAGGCAAAACTTGAGACAGACACTACTTAAAAGATTTTATATTAACATTTGAGTAGACATTATCGTTTATATATTACATGCTTGACCACTGTTATCAATTTGTTGTAATGAGAATTCTATTTTATGAGAGGGATTTTTAGGAATAACTTCAAACATTTATCAAGTGTTTTATTTTTTAAAGCAAATCCAAGATAATAGACAAAAAAGTTTATTTTAAAATTACCTTTAATAGACAACAGACTACAATTTAAAAATCACCAAGCCCATGCTTCAAAGAATGGATTTTTTAAATTTAATATTGATGATTAAGTAAATCAGTGGAAAATCATAAAAAGAATGTAAGCCAGGGAATCAAATTTGGCTATGAATTGTGCTACTTGGACTTATGGTTATCTATTACTTATGTCCTTCTCAAGAATTACAAATGGTCTGTTATCCTTATTTTTTCTAATATTGGGGCTTTTAAACTTGTGAACTATTTCACATCAGCAAATGGGAAATAGACAATTTATGGCAGACAGGAGAATTCAGGAATACTTTATTCATTCAACTACTTATATCTCTATTGTATTTCAGACTTGTGTCTTCATGGCCTTCTCCTCCCCTCTTTTCCTTGCCTATCTCTTTTATTAATGTCCTAAAAGCCCAGATAAAGAAGTGTTTGAGCCAAGCTTCTCTTAAAGATTGGAAAATTGTTAAAGCTGATCCAGCTTCACCTCAGTTTCTCAAACAGCCAATGATTAAACAGGAAACAAATTAAACCATTTATAAACATGTCAATGTCCTAAATATTGAAAATGTACAATATGCAGAGAACTTCTTCCACTATTAATTTGATTCCTATCTCCAGAGATCTGCCTCCACAGAAATATATGGAGGACTGGGAGAAATACAAGTGGAATACAACCAATAGAAAAATAGTTTTTTAAACTCCCTGTGAGTTATAGAAGACTATTAATGAGGTTTAAAGCTAATATAGGATTGATACTTACATCCTTTCAAGAGATGGAAGTATAGAGTAATCAGTGGGAAAGTAAAACTGATGAGATGATTGTACAAGACATTTGTTCTGTATTATGCAGTAAGTGGAAGAAACTCTTTGATTACAGAAGGCACAGAAAACATGATTGGACTAAGTCTAGCAGTCAAAAGTTACATCTCTTCATTTCTTCTAAGTCCTGATCAAATCAGTCTTTCTGCAGATCACTTCCTTCTCCTGTAAAGCTACATAATGTAGAGATACTGCAAAGGTATCCAGGACACATTTGATTCTCTTTGAGCCACAGCCTGGAAGAATTTAATTACTGGGTTACACATGGATCAACATAGTACAATTAGTCTTTAACAGTGGCAAAATGGCTGTTCTCACTTAAGTCGTCATTGGTGTCTAACAAGATGATTGAAGACTCTCCCTCATGGCATAGTCATGGCAAAAATCAAGTTTGTTGACCTGCGGCGGCTACCTGCCATGACCTCAAGCAGACGAAATGAACCGGCTAGCACTGTCCGTGTGAAGCCGGGTGGCCGCCATGTGAGTGCGGGCACCCCAGGGGAATGGTGTTTGCCAACCTGGTAGTGCTGAGTGCTGCAGCGTGGGTAACACAGCTTTGCTAGATTCACACACTGAGAGGAGACGAAGGGACGAGAGAAGGACATATCTTTGCGAGCCCAAAGAGTTTTATTCCCCCCTGCATGGTTGGCATGGTTGGATGCTCTCTGAGCAAATGCAGTGACAAAATGCCGGAGAAAAAAGGGTTGCAGCAGATTAAGTAGGGGGTGGGTGGACAGGGGTGGAAACCTGGCTTGCCCAATGGGGACAAATGATAAAGAGATGACATCAATCATAACAACCAATATTAACATAACAGAGGTGGGTACAGAGTCCTGGGACAAATAGAAAGGCTAAGGTGGGGTGATTGATACAGAACTTTCATGAAGAAGCTGGGGGTGGTTTCACGATTGACACCCTGACAGGGAGTGAACAAACCCTGATTGATGGGACTAAATAAGGAGAAAACAGGGAGCGGTGAGGAGATTGACAGGTAACTGTGAATCTGAGTGGCAGGAACTTTCGGGGTAAACAACTTGGAGCAAACCACTATGAGGGGAAAAATAGGGAAGTACAAGGAACAAACCTAACTAACATGAATGAAACATCTGACTAAATAAAAGCAACCCACAGCATTGACCTCACCATATTTGTGCTGTTTCAAATTGGTCAGAAAATGCATGTTCCATATTTCTATTTAGTAGTACAAGTGCAAATTATCCTACTCCACCTCTGTTAGAAAAGTAGATGACAGAAATGGATTTTTTTGAAAATTGGCTTTACTTACAGCTTAAAATGTAACAGGTCAAATACTGTATGTTGATATAAGATCTAAACAACTACCTATGGTTTATGAATACAGTCTCTTTACAGTGCTTCTCTACAGTTTATGCAACAATCTGCTGCCAGCAAGATTTACCTGAAAGCTCCTTAGGAAATCTAAGAAAACTGTATCAACCATAAAGTTTAAAACCCTATTAATACAAGAGGGATTTGGATCCTTAGGGAGATATTTTGAAGAGTTGGATATTCACCCTAATTAGTGTCACTAGCTGAAAAATGCCATATCTTTACACATCTGTGTAAAGATACAAAATTATAGCACATGTCATGTAAATGAAATAAAAAAAAAATTCTTACTTACCTACTTAGAGACCAGAGGAGAAATGGAGTTTGGGAGAGGATTTAATTTTGATTCTTTTACCTTTTCTTCGTTTATGGGGATTATAAAAACATTAAGAAAAAGACAGGTATGAGGAAAGTGCTGTAACAGGGAAGGAGTGCATCTCAATTAAAAACAAACAAGTGTCCATACCAGACAAAACCAGAAAGATTAAAAGGCTTTAAAAGACTTTACCATGACTGACAGTTATTTTGCACTATTGTTTAAAACAATTATCAGTAGTGCTTCTTTCATACATAATTTAGCACAGATCTGTGGGATCACAGAATCTGAGAATGCTATGGTTTGGAAGGGACCTTAAAGATCATGTAGTTCCAACTCCCTGCCATGGGCAGTGATACCTTGTGGCATTGCGTTCTTCTCCCTGGTCTGGGGCAGCTCTGGGGAGCCCGACTAGGCTCTGCCTCTTGGGCTGGAACAGGGCTGCTGCTGGTTCGGATGCTCTGGCGCCGAGCCTCCGGCATGGGCTGACCACGCTCTGTAACCGGCTCTGGGAGGAGGTGAAGGGGCAAAGGAATGGCACACCCTGCCTTGCGGTTTGCTGGAGAAGGTTTATTGGCGCGTGGTCGCCGTGGTGGAGAGCAGCGTCCGCTCCTAGTGCCCGCGTGGGTGAGATGGTGGCGCGACAAAGAATGCATGGGGTTTTATAGGGGGCGGGCCGACAAGGGCGGAAGCCCCCTTGCCCAATGGGGACAGGCAACGGGGGGGGGGACGTGGACCATGGCAACCAACGGGAACACGACAGGGGTGGATACTGGGTTTCGGGATGAATGGGAATGCAGGGATGGGGTAAGTGACATAGAACTCTCAGGAATGAACAGGGGGTGGCTACAGGACTGACATGGGAAGGTTCCAATGGTAATTGACCCAGAGCAAACCATCGCGGGGAGAACATGGGGGTACACAGAACCAGCTAACCAACATTATTAAAATCCCTAACTGAACCCAACCCAGGATGCAACAATACCTCCCACTAGACCAGGCCTTATCCCAACTGGCTTTGATCACTGCCAGGGCTGGGGCATCTGCAGCCTCCCTGGGCAGTCTGTTCCAGTGTCCCACCACACTCACAGTAAAATATTTTTTCTTAATATTTAACCTAAATTTCCCCTCTTTCTATTTGTATCCATTCTCCCTGTCCTATGACTACACTTCCTGACAAGGAATCCCTATTTGTGTTCCCTGTAAGCCTCTTCAGGTACTGGAATGTTGCTATGAGGTACCCATGCAACCTTCTCTTGTCTGGGCTTAACAGCCTCAACTTCCTTAGCCTGTCTTCACACAGAAGGTGATTCAGCCCTCTTTTCAACTTTGTGGGCCTCCTTTGGACTTGTTCCAACAGTTCCATGTCCTTCTGATGTTAGAGGCACCAGAACTGTACACAGTACTCTAGGTGGGATATCACAATATCAAATGTACATTAATATCCTCTTCTTTTTTGAGTAATGTTACTGCATGGGCCTAGTTCCCTTAATTTACATGATTATTGGAGGTGTTTTAGTGTAAACTCAGTACAGATTTATTTCTTTATCTCAAACGTCTCAGCTTTTTCACTTCATTATAGTGAAAATAAGCATTTGATATAATAACTGGTACCTTTTATCTTTAAAAGAAATTCACTCTCCTAAACTGTCCCTCTGCTGAGACTTTGGTGGCATGAGCTACTTTATACTAGTAATATTTCCTTAAAAAGGAAATATTTGTGTTCCTTAATCCCAGGACATTTAATTAGCTCTTTAATTCACTTTTAGCTATAAAACATAGTTTATAATTTTTTCTTAAAATCTATCTTTTGGCCATGTCTGTACTGCACAAATTCAGTGTTATGTTAAAGATTACCTGCTCAACCAGCATATTTACCCAGGAAAGTCAAGGATATGGGCACAACTGTAGGCCACAGTAAAACTGGCTTAGCCTGGTAGTTAGTGGCCAGGCTGATTGACTCCATCTGAAGGCAGCACTAATGATCTGATTCCCAGCAGTATGCTGAACTATATTGATCTCTTACACTTTCTCCAGTTCCTGAGTAACTTCAGTTGGATCCAACTCAAGCCCTTTGTTCTGCAGTGTACACACACCCTGAGGCAAAATGTATAGAGCTGTATGACCTCCAGAACTACTTCATAGCCAGCCTTTTCCACTGTCAAGCAACCAGCAATGTCAACATATAGCAAATAATCAGATAAATACAAAGCTGCCTTCAGGCAGGGTTCCTTTCCTAAACATGTATTGCTCTGCACTGCCAATTTTCAAAATATCTTCTTAGATTTGTATAAAAATGAAAGAAATATATTTCACCTAATGATTAAAGACAATGTAATTCTCACCAATTGAACCATTTTATCTCTATGCTTTCCTTAGTCATATTAAACAAATATGTTGATATTCACCCACATGAGGCCTTTTTATGGGATCAAATAGAGATCAAACTGTTTATGTATTCTTGGGTGGTATTTTTGCTGTAACTTTTTTTTTTAATTTAGAGTTAGTTACTTCTGATGTTGTGACATGCTGCTCACTAATGTCTGTTACCTGAAAATTAAAAAAAAAAAAAAAAACAAAAAAAAAAAATACAAAAAACAGTCTGTGCCACAGACTTATTTGAGATCAGAGCCATTTTACTAAGCCTGAGAAGGTTCCTCTAATCTGTATACTTCAATCATATTAATATTAATTTAGATGTTTTAAATCACCTTTTATACAAGCAATATGCAATCTTACATAAGTAATGGCACTGCACTCCAACAACAGAGATATAACAATTTTCTAAAGTGCTTCCCATATTGTATTAATAAGCTGATAGACTGAACCTGTTATCTGGCATTACAAATGTTTTCAAAACTCTCTAAATCCAGATCAAAAGTCCAATTAAAATATATGTTCACACCTCAAAACCAAGTAAGTAGGTCTAATATAATTAAGTAGGTCTAATTAAAAAAAAAAAAAAGATTTATTTATTCCACTGAGGGTTCACTTTTGGCTGGATCTGTAGATGCAATTAAATTATTGGAATGAAAATCCAGGTTTTCATTGCATTACACTACTGCCTCTCTCAGTGAAGATTATTTTCTTTCCAAAGTAAAATTTAATGTTAGGGTTACAACAAACAACTCAGTCAAAACTGGAAGCCCAGCAAAACATGGTATGTCAGAAAAGTCAGAAAAAACAATAATGGATTTTGATAGGTTTATAATTTTAACAAAGTAACATCACTATAACTTTTGATGAAATACCTTTTAAAGATAGTGTAAAAGACAAGTGGTTTAAATAGAATTAAATGAAACTTGTAGGCTTCATATATTAATGTCTGTTACTGTCAGAGACAGTTTTGTTAAAATGCTTTCTGCACATTCTATGTTTTTACAATTATTTAAAAAACTTTACTTGAATAATTATTTCATGAATATTGTATTTAAAACAAATAATAAAAAAGACAAATTTACTTAAAGTTTAATTTAAAGTAGTTGCCAAATTCTTTCAATTAGAAAGCATATCTCATACTGATATTTTTGAGAGAGACAGCTTGTGAGATAAAAAAGCCTGAAGACAGATAGGCATCCCAGTTATGAGTCACCCTAGTTGCCTGACTAGGGAAACTTCAATATTAGAATTCTGATGTAGAAAATTTTATTCAGAAAAGTTGACTATGTCTTTTACTTTAATGGCACTTCAGGAAGCATTATGTCATTTCTGTTGGTTAATAAAGGATCTTGAACTGTAAGCAATATCTAGTATTTCTATATGCTTCTAGACTTTTACCAAGATGTTTTTAATGTTGACTATCTAATTATTTTGTACAAAAAGGTCAAATACCATCTAAGAATAAATATATGTTCTGCTTTTGTGATCTTTATATGTACAATTACAGTTGCATTTTGAAAAATAGCCTCCAAACACTGTTAAAATCAGTAAAGAGAAAAAGGCATATAAAATCTTATTATGGTTGCCTTTGAGAAATAATAGCTGTATTTACACATAGATACACTTCTCATTTTCTGACAATTTTCTCTACATGACAGTCTGATTGATTCTGAGTGGGGTTGCTTGAAAATGTTCAAGTGAAACTCTTTCAGGCAAATACATTACTTTTGGGGCCTTTGTTTAAAACATGTAATAGATTGGTTTGTTTGGAGGGTTATTTGGTTTTGACAGCATGTGTGGGGAAGGAGCTTTCATGGTATTTAAAGAATCACAAGCACTTGGGTTTTCAAAAAGTTTACTCAAAGAACAAAAATTGACTGTGTATCTGCCTCTGTCTCCACTGAAAAAAATTCTCTTCACTGAAAAGGGTATTTTTGCAGTTTCATTGTCACTAAAGTAGCCAGAAGGATGTATTTCAATGAAGAACTGTATGTTTCAAGATTGCCAGAAGCTCCAAATTTTCGTCCAGCCTGCTTTCAGGAGGAAAGAGGAGGGAAAGCCAAATCTGAAAACATGGAAATTTAAAACTTTCAAAAATCTTTCCTTTGGTCCAAATTCCTAAAAAAAAAATTCCCCCATATTTTAGCATTTTATGAATTAAATGTTAGGAACCTGTTCCAAAGTTTGTCATCATCAATGGTGAGACTTTAACTGACATCACTAAATTTTGTAGTAGTCTCCCAAACTGCTCCCCTGAAAATATTCCCTTGTAATAGGACTATCTGTATGTTCAAAAGAAAAGGTACTCAGTTTTCAATAAAAAAATAACTTGTCATTGGTTCAGTACATATATTACAAACTTACTGAAAAAAAAGTAGGATCCTTAATAGATATGGGCAGTGGAATTATATGCAAAAAATGGATTTTTTTTTTCCTTATGTGCTCTAGTTTACTGCCACAAAAAGTATATATGCATTTACCTTCTTTCAGTCTGGACTTATTTGGTCTTGGATACAGGTAAGCACCCCAGTGATGGGAATTGATGTAGATCCTATAGCTGTTACCACTCTGGAGGTTCGTGGATCATCAGCCTACTCGAAAAATGCTTCTAATTCATTCATAGAGGAACACAGCAAGGAGACTTTACCACAAATTCTTGCATACAGAGGAAGTGCAAAATGCCGTTTTACGTACAACAGATGGCTAAAGAAAACAGCCCATTGGATACACATGACACTAGAAATCTTTCTGCCTCCTTTTTTTGAAGAAAATGAAGAACAAAATAATGCCTGATTCTTTCCTAAAATGCTATCTGGCTTAGTGCATTGCAAGTACATTGCATGGTGAGGAAAAATGCCCAAAAGTTAAATTCTGTGCTGTGTTCTTTATAACCATGTAAGTTGCTTTTCCATGAAATCAACAATTCTGCTTAAGTGGTTTTCAGCAATTTCACTTCTGTGTGTATTCATGCTGTGCCTAGAGTACAGGGACTCAAGGTATCCCTGAAACTAGCACTCAAGCAGAAACCATCTCTCACACTAATTTACTCTGTAACATGTCACTTCCTGCTGTGCTTTTTCTCTTTTTTGGCTTGAGAAATCCATAACATATTGTCTTTGGCAATTGCTCAGGAACCATAAGCAAAGCAGCTATTCCAGGCCCGTCCCTTGGTGCGGCTCTCCGTTGTTTCTCCCAGCTCCGGGCAGCTGCGGCACCTTGAGCAGCACCACTTTCCTCCAGAGACCGGGTTCGCTGCTTGTTCCTGGGTGCTGCGCGCTCCGGGAAGGTGGTCTGGCTGGGCTTTCCTCCACCATGCGGAAGGGACGTTGGCAAAGAGGTGAAGGAATGTCCAATTCACCCACAAGAGATGCTGAAAGGCTTTAATGGCCACAATGAGCTGCGGTGAAGAGACCGCGACCTGTGCTCCTGGCGCCTGCGTGGGGGAAATGGCGACGGGACCCGGGAGGCGTGGGGTTTTATCAGGGGCAGGGCAAGGGGAGCAGGAGACCACCCTGCCCAATGGGGACAGGCGCTGTGGCAATGACGTGGACCACGGCACCCAACGGAGACGCCACAGGGGCGAACCCCAGGCTCTGGGGCGAATGGGGTCGTGGGATCGGGGTGACAGACACCGAATTCTCTGGACAGGACAGGGAATGGTGACAGGAGTGACGGGGGGAAGCTCCAATAGGAGGCAGCCTGGAGCGAACCACCACAGGGAGGGGGAAAAACGGGGGGTGTATTGGGGGTACACAGAACTCAGCTAGCTAACACAGATCAGAACCCCTAATCTGCACCCAAACCTGGGATGCAACACCTTGGTATTTGAAATTTGCATGTAATTCCCAATCTTTCCATTACTGCTCAAAACACTTGCCAAAATAGGAATAATGTACAAATCATTAAAAATCAAAGATGGACCCACAGCACCATCAAGCATTTTTCTTTTTTCCTGAGTTTTAGGGTTGAATTTCTTAAGACAACAGCTTTAATTGGGTACTCAGAACTAAGCACCTCTCCAAATACAGCTAGGACTAAGAGTCTCACATTAGGTATAGAACTTATTAGGGTAGAGGAGTCTTGATCTTGTATGTATAAGAGGCTGTTTGGATGCAAACCCTGTACTGGACTCCTTAATAGCTTTATTTAAATCAAAATTTAGAAATAGGATATAAACCAAGACATTGATGGTGGAGAGTGGATGATCAGACCAGATGACTTTTAGAGGTCACCTTGAACCGGTAAGCAATCAGTAATTTACTATTGATATGTATAGGATTTACCAGTGGAAGTTTCTAAGTGCTGTTTCTAACCCTATTAATTTTATGCAACTTTGTGGGTCACAAAGATAAGTGGGAGATATATACAAAATAAAGATATGTACAGCAACATTTTTCCTATTATGTCAAGAGGCAAATGGAGAGGGCCTCCCAGCTAGTTGTAAGACTTTATGAATTTCTAAATACCTCCCACTGGTCAATTACTATATGTTTGAACTTTATTCTCATCAAAAAGGCATAAGCAAATCATTCACATGTTGAAAGAATTCATTATACTTTGTTACAGTACAAAAATCTGGATATGACTGAAATATGTGAAGCAGGTCTAATGATCAAGAGAAAAGATAATAGGTTTCCAATAGGTTTCCAATAGCCAATGTTAAATTGTTCAAGTATATTTTTATCTGTAGAAATTATGTTTTCATCACTAACTTCTGATATTTTAGCAATTTTACTTTCCATTAATTGAATGTCTATACATCTAACCACAACCTGTTGTTAATTAAAATCTCAGTGAAAGACCTTATGCAAGCAAGTTTTCATCAGGCCTAAGAGAAACTCATGAGGAACATTGGCTCACTTAAATGCAGTAATTGTCCCAGTTTTCTCCTTTGATTGAATCTGTTGAGTTAATTGTGTGTCTCTACTTCTGACTGACACAAGAGAATTGCTTTTCTTTGAAACTTAGGGTCATGATTCTGTGCATAAACTGGAATTGCTGATGTCTGCACATCGTGCTTCAGCTGGTGTGATAGGTTTGTACATTTAAGGTTCTGGTCCTACTACTCTGTACAGTCACCCCTCTGCCTGTTACACAGGTTATAATGACATCCTTGGGAGTAACAGCAGACAAGGGACAAAAATGTGTGAGGGGTTGTTCAAAGATCTTGTGACACCCTTGATTCTGCTGCATATACATAATTACCAACAAAATGTTGCATCAGCCAAACATAAAAAAAAAGTGTTGGCAATAAACAACAGTTTAGGATGATCAGACTATTTATACAGTTTTCTCCTAATCCTTGTGTGCAGGTCTGCTTCAAGAGGGAAATGAGGCAGAAAATACAGGTGCACAGGCTGTGCCTCCGCTGTCAGAATGGGGCACCACAGGACCTGAGCCCTGTTGGGGCTTTGAATACTTCAAATGTTTACCTAATTAGGTTATAGTAACTTATATACATATGTTACCTTTGATTCAGACACATTAACAATGGAAGTACTTTTACTTTAAAAAAAAGTAGGAATAACTTTTCACATTCCTTCTTAAAAAGGTTTTGCTAGCCAAAGAAGATTTCCCAAAAACTGTGAATTTCTCTCATCTTAAACCATTATATTTCAATTATAATGTGAGTTTTGATAATCATATGGTAATGAGTCTGGAGAGGCTTGGGCTTTTGTTTTTTTCTTGCTTGGTTGTTTCTTCTTGTGTTTGGTTGGTTTGGGGATTTTTTGTGTCCCACTTTTACAAATGCATAAAATGTAATGAATTTTTCATAGGACCCATAATGAATCTTTCATAGATAGACTCAAAATATAACATCCCCATTAGATCTACATTGTAATATCCTACAGGAGTTCTTGAATGGTCACTAAAAACTGCATCTCTTCAGAATGATCTATAGGACATAAGACCTCAATCTGCTAAAGGACATCAATAAAAAGATTTGGTGTACACACCTACATCAAGAGTAGTAGTCCAGGGACCTTTTAAAACACATGGAAGTAAATTCATATTTTCAGACACAAATATATTTGACTTATTCTGTGTATCTGGCCGGAATGCATAAATGACAATTCACCTACTTAAAAGTAGTTCTCTAGAACCAATTTAGGCTGAACCAACTGAACCAGCTGAAGAGTCTCTGAGTTTTCTGCACAACGGTGCATTACATAAAGACTTGTCTTTTTGCAGCAACAGCTGAAGACCAGATTGGGTGCCATATTGTGTCTAAAATGGCTATTGAAACTTTGCTTAGGTACATGTTATTTGCTTCCTAGATTCCAAGCATGGAAACATTTAGGAACTCAAAAAGGGATTTCTGGTCTGATCTTTTCCACTGATTTATATTTAAATAAGTAGTAGATTTATTTTCAATAGGTGAATCAAAAGAGGAAGAAATGGACATCTTGGCATTTAAAGTGTAACACTCTAAAATGTAAGATCTTTTTGTTTTTCAAAGTGTAAATATATGTTGGCTATGATGGAATCCATTATGTAATTAATTTTTTAAAGGAGGATACAAATGACTTGTTAATACTGCCATTTCAAGTTAATCACTTTCTAGAATTAATGCATCTTACTTTTTTTTCAGAAATATTTTTTTGACCTTGTAGATATTTTAGATATTTTAGATATTTGTAGATATTTTTCATCAGTGGCAGCAATCAATCTCAGATTCTGATTCTCTTTTATCTTTAATCAGCCTGGCTTCCACTCCACTGAAAAGTAACTGTTCCTCTCCAGCTTTCTAAATCTATTGCCTTCTGGGGAGCTAGTATCCACTTGACAAAATCACAGTCAGTTATGGTAGGTTTCCACTAGGCCTCAGTGGAATGGTAAATTTTGTAAAACTTCTCCTCCAGAAAAGCAATTTGAATACTTAGGTGCTCTTGCCTCCAAATAGCATTTAGCACAGTTGAGAATATTAACTATTATACCTGTTCTGGAGGGACAGGAAAAGAAGGCTTTTAATGCTATTAAATAAGGATTTTAATGAAAAGTTGTTACACAAATGATTTTAAATCTCTTCATGGTTCCTTCACATTTAGAATGAAAGTACGCTTTAATTTTATTTCTTGGGTTTCAAGTCTCTACTGCTAATTGTGATGTTCCCATATAACTTAAATTGTAATTTAAACTGTATCAAAATATGGACTGATAATAACTTCTATGTCTTCATTCAAAGTGAATCAAGCAAAGTTCCAGTAAAATAATTTTTAGAAGTGTGATAATTTGTCTGTAGTCCCAGTGAACGTTACTTTGTCATTACTGGCAATAGTCACAGGCTTTCTATAGTCATTTGGGCTCCTGAGTGCAGGTTATCAGGAATTAACTGGGCTTGACCTTGTTTTACCTTACTTTAACTGCTGTCCTTCTGCCCAGTGCCTGTCACCCTGCCTATTTTAGCTAAAAACCTGTGAGTATCTTATGGAGAAGTTGTGGCAAAGCCCAGACAAGATGACTGCAAAACAAACAGTATCCTTTTGTTTCCTCTGAGGCTGGGAGGAACAATTCCAGCCTTTGAGATAAGAGATATGTAGGAAGCAGCCTGTGTGAAGGAAATTTATAGAGGGAGACTCAGGCAGAACCCAACAGTGTTGTATAAAAAAGCTTCTACATCACATTCTTCCCAGAGAGGAGGGAAAAGTCCTCAACAGGAGTTCCTGGTAAAGACCTGTGTTCACTTTTCACAAACCTTGTCTCAAGTAATTAGACTTGATGTGAAAAGTATTGATACTGGAGTAGGACTGGCTTACTAATGCTCATAAATTACCCAAATCATATAAAATTTGGTAATACTAGTGGACTTGGTCTTAATTTTCATCTCTTATTGTTGAACATGGTTCTGTCACTGCAGTCCGTGTTTAGTTATCTGTCAGATTAATAATACTAATACATGTCAGTGGCTTGAAAATATCTCATTTTTTTTCCCACAACACATTTATTTGCTGGATTCATATAAGCAGTAATGATAATATCCTTGACAAATTTATTTTTATAACATTGGCTTTTGGACATTTGTAATTTTCAGCACTACTTTGTGAACAAAAAAAAAAAAAAAAAAAAATTAGGTTTAACCAAATTTAGTTTGGTTAATTCCGGCTGCATGTCACTTTTCCCGCCCTGACTGGCTCCCGAGAATGCTGCTTGGTGCCTCAGCTCCTTGTCAGGGTCGGTGCTGCCGCTACTGCTGGGCACTTCTGTGTCTGCGCTCTGGGTGGGCTGGCCACGCTTCGTCGTCGGTGCGAGGGAAGGAAACGAAGAGGCAGGGAATTGTCCAAACCCGTCCGCGTCACGGCTGGGCGCTTTATTGGTCGCAGGAGCTGCAATGGAGAAGCCACAGCCACTCCCAGCCTCGCTTGGACGAATCTGGCCCCAAGGCTGGGGTGCCGTGGAGGGATATAGGGGTGGGACAGGGGAGGACTGGAGCTCTCCACCCAATGAACACAGATGCTGTGGCTGTGACGTTGCCACAACGGCCAATGGGCACATGGTGAGGGTGGACACGGGGGTTCAGGGCCAGTGGGACCGTGGGAATGAGGTGACGAGCATGGAACTGCTGGGGACCGGACGGGGGAGTGGTCACAGGAGTGGCACGGGAGAAGACCCAATGGCCAGCATTAGGGGCCATTAGGCCTGAGATTAGACCTGGGACCAGCATTAGACCTGGGGCTAACTTCCCTGGGTGGGGGAAAGACACGGGGGACTCGAGGATACATGGAACTGGTAAGCTAACAGAGACCAGAACTCCAAATCTGAACCCAAAACCCAGGATGCAACAGTTAATCATGATTCCTCAAACATTAGTTTTCCGTTTACTCTCAACCCTGTCTTCAGTCCTTGTTATGGAGAAATCTTCTTCATTCAAGGTCACAAAGTTAGTTTTCAAAATCCCTTGGCATTCTTGTTCCTTTTATAGTTATATTGTATTGTGGACAAATTACCAAATAATCAAAGACAGATAGTGAAAGTCTCAAATGAGTGTAAGATTTTGGGATTTTAATTAATTTTGACAGGTACATGAGGATTATTATTTCCTTTCTTCACTTTGTCTTCAAATATCTGAGTTATGAAGCAATATTCTTTTAATATTTGACCTATATATCTGTTTATACATTTAAAGATCTAGGTATTGCTCTCTCCAAACATCAACCATCAAATGCAATACTTTCTATAACGATAAAAATACACCATATAGAAATCTAGAAATATAATTAAAAAAAAATGTCAAAGATTATCAGGAAAATAAAGGATGTATAAGAGACATGTTCTCTCTGTCTCAGAGTTTCACCCCTCTCATAAATTGTCTGCATAATTTTTATGAAATTTATACTAAAATCTTGCCTGCTCTTACTAAGGCATCAGTGATTTGTTTGTAGAAAATAAATAGCTATTTTCTATGAAACTGTATAAATAATAATCTATAATTGCTGATATCTACATCAAAAGCTGCAAAGATATTAAATTTCAAGCAGCTCTCCACATTGTTTATTAAACTGGTAGTTTCATTACAAAAATAAAGCCAAAAAATATGTTAAATCAAAAGTGGCCTCAGCTCTTTGCAAACTACAAGAACAAGAGCAAAAGCTCTATGAATAGCACTCTTCCTCTAAATAAAAAAACTTTCAGTTTGTGGGGTTTTCCCCATTTATGTGGGTAGAATCAAGGATCCTTTGGGGTCATATGACCCAGTGATAAGTTTTGATTAGTGAGAGATGCCTCTGCCCAAATCAAGGTACAAACAAGACCATATACTGAAGTCAAGGACATGGATTTTATTTAACAATAAATGTGAGGGAGAGATAAAGAAATAGAAAAGGCGGGGGGGGAGGCGAGAGAGAGAGAGAGAGAGAGCTTGAGACATCAAGCAGAACTGAGTCACCACCCATACATCCACCAGAATTCTTTTGGCTCTTCTCTAGTATGGGCTTCTCAGTGGTGGGGGTCCCAATGTTGTTCAAAATTTTCACTATTTATGCATGCTGGCAAAAAAAGGAATTAATGCTCATTGGCTATGCTGTTCTCTTATTTTGTTGGTTAAATTATTCCCCTGCTTCTAATGCTAATTAGTCCCATACCCCGTCTCTCCCTTGAGTCAGTGGACTGTGAGTGGGTCACTATCTCCCCTTGCTAGAATTCCCTCTTCCCCAGTCCAAGCTGTTTTCAGCACAGTTGCTGAGTTTGCTTTCCTTGTGGCCCATAAATTCTGCATTCTCTATGTCCATTATCAGTGATAGATTTTTATCCCCAAGCTGGTTGACCTCCCCCTAGGTCTGACATAACACTCAGACAATAGTGTACCACCTTTTTCGTATCTCAAGTTCCCAGTTGGGTCCTTTCAGAGATTTATTTTGATCTCACATAAAAAGGGTTTATTCAGGGTGAGGGAGTTATTTGGGAAATATTTTTATTGGAAGAGGAAGAGCAACTGTGTGGTACTTTCACCTGACAGCTTTGTCATTTTCCAACTTGCAGCTACATGGAAGGTGAGGTACAGAAGAAGCAAATGTGCCACCTTACTTTGCTTTTTGAAGGAAGTTCCTTATGAAAATACCCATCCCTGGGGGACAGCTTTCAATTGTAAATGCCTTTCTTTCTTCTTGTAAGTGTCATCCTAATACAGGCATATTTCTGAAGCCTACTGTCTTACATAAATGAGAAGTATTATTATGGGTAAGAATAAACAATATGTTATTGTCAAAATGTTTTTCAAATATCGTTTCAAAGCATGATTTAAATAAAGGTTTGTCTGCTGAATACTGTGTAATTACAGTTTTTTGGTTTGCCTTTTACTGTGAGTGAAAAGTTCTCCTTTTCTACTTTCTAAACAATATAATTTATAGTTATATAAATAATTGCTTACTTATGTAATTCAGTCTCCATTTAATAATTGTTTTCACATCTTTGTGCTTGCTACAACTAATTACATAAGTAAGCAATTATTTATCATTTATACTCAATCTGTTTAGATTCACATTAGTACCAGTAAACTACCTCTTTATGGCCTAAAAGAAGTTTAAATACTAAATACTAAGTTACAGCTTCCTTGTTCTTCTGTATCTTTCAGACATCACTCCAAAAAAAAAAAAAAAAAACTTCTAACTAAAATATTTAATAGTATGCATCTGGATCATGAAACCCCCCCTAGCATCTCTTCTCCTGAGACCCTGTACATACCATTTTCCTTCCTTTACTGCTATTGAAAATGGCCTTTGATGAGTAAATCTTTAGGGCTGAAAAAGGACAATGATTTTCAAGGCAGCTTGTCCCCATCAGTCTCCCAAATGATTTGTGCAGTCAAAATAATGTAAAAGTTACTTTTGCAACAGTAGCTTCCAGCACTTCACACACTGAACTAGGACAAGAAGACACTACACATTGAATCCTTTGTATGGATTCTCATCTTCTGCAAAAAAAAAAAAAAATCTGTTCTCTTGTCTTACTTTTCCCCCTCTTTGAATCAACATTTTTGAGAGAAAAACCATCACTTTACTTTTGATGTCAAAAGGGGTTAATTTTAATATTTTTTCACATTATGCCTTCAGAAAGTCAAATCTTTAAAAGCTTTTTTTAGTTTCCCAAAACAGTCCTGTGGCTCACTTTTGCAGTAATTTTGAGATTTTGAGTAATTTTAGACTTTTTTACATCGAATCCTCACTGTTTCATATTAACCTGCCAAATTTAGCTATGGTGAAAAGAGCTCAATAGACTTCATTGTACAACAGAGCTTTTTTTGTTTTAGTGTTACTAACACACCATTTGCTAACATGAATTTACAATCTCAAAAATATTTGTTTTGCTCCTCAGATGTGGAAACTTCAGATTTCTGTGGTGTCTCCATGGGTTAGGGCTTGGTTTCATGCACTATAAGTAAATTCCTCACTGCCTATTATGATTTATTACACTGAGAGGTGCTGAAAGTTGAATCATGAAATCTGAGGTCCGGATTTGGACCAAAACCACCACAGGCATATATTTTGCGCTAGGGATACTATGAAAATAGGCCATTCTGTTGCCAAACAAATATTAAAAAGACCCCCCCCGCCAAAATGTTAACTGTCATAGTTTCACACTCCAAAGGTTAAGAACTTCTATGCTAACTGTCAAGAGATGTTTAACTTGGAGCTTGCTTATTTTACATTGTGCTTTGGTTCTCTGACTGTTGTTTTATTCTGATATATTTCCATTGTGTAAAATTCTAACACTTGAACTATAATGACAACCAGAGTAAAACGGTAAATAATGACTAAAACAGTTGTGTTGGTTTTTTTGTTTTGAAGTATTTTAACTGTTTGAAGAATAAGAAGTAAATTGCTTCTTGCATTTAATTAAATATAGGTTAAAGAAAGCACAGAAAAATAGAAAAATTTAGAAATGCCACCCTATTATTCACTGCCTTCACGCAGGTCTGTATCAGAACCATGAAGTGTTTTTTTTAATACACCCAGAAAAATGCACCATTCATTCCTTAGTATTAGTACACTACACTATATAATTTATATGGATGATACATTCACATTTCAGCTTGCATGCTTAGACATTTGAAAAACACCATATGTTAAAATTTGAAAAATAATTACTTTTCTCACACAAGACAATTTAAAACTGTTGAAAACTCTGTACAATGTTTATTGAATTAGGAATTAATGTGATTAGCCAATGCAATACACATCACAGAGTTAGAATTACCTGATAGATTTTACAGTTAAGAAAGCATTTCAAGTGCTAATGTGCCTCAAGCACTGGTTTACATTATTTTTATAGGTAAAAAACCAGAAAGTTGTGTTAATTATCCAGATTATCCTGTTCTCACCTACTGAAATACACAACTAGGATCTACAGCATTGTTGTAATTTTATGTATTAAAAGTTGGAACTTGATTAATTTTGTTGTCCTTAAATCCATGACAAAAACAGAAACACAAACATTCACACGAACTAGAATAACATCATAAGATATTGGAGATATTGAATAACATTGAAGATATTAACAGCAGTCATGATAGAAATTAAGAATCTAACCACTTTTAAGAATGAAGGAAGAAAAACCTTTCAGTAATTAAAAAAAAAAATAATTTCATAAGACTATTTTAAAATTATAAATTATATAATTTTATAGACTACTTTAAAAATATTTAAAAATATATTAAAATTTAAATATTTCCTACATTCACCATTAAGGTTATTGGATCTAAAAGAGAAATGTTTTTGGTTTTTTTTACCCTTTTGAAATTTGCCACTAATTAAATAGAATAAATGTTTTAAAGGGCAATATATTTTAAGTGATTACTCTGCATGATGAAATTAAAGATTGTTGAAGAAAAATCCACAAAATGTGCAGTAAACTTCAGAGATTGTGGTGACATGGGTGTATGGTGTAGAAAGAAACTGAAGGACTAATATTTTGGCACATTTCCCATTAAAGCAACAAAGAAAGAAACAGTAAAATGAACCCAACACAGAAATGCAAAACCTCTCACCACTAGTGTCAGTAGTAAAAAATACTTTTCATATAGAGAATAAGTATACATGTAAGTGTGTGTATGGGCTGCAGTGTATGTATTTGTCTGCATTCAATATTTCACATATATAAGTTTTACAGAAATGTTTACTTTTTAGGGTAGAATGGATATTTGGGGGGAAAATATGTTTTGATTTTTTAGAAGAGAAACATTAACGGGGAAAACAAAAACACAATAATCTTTGCAGATACAGTGGAATAGCCACATATATTCCTCACTGAAAATTAGATTCTGAGTGAATGGCATCTGCATGTTATTTTGCTTTTCCAAGACAAATATACTGTTTTATTGAAATAGCTTTAGGAACCCAGCATCACTTCTGTATAGTTGAATTATCTCATGGAGAATTTTGATATTGAGTAGTGGATTATGGATAGAGACCTAGAGGCTGCATTTGTACTAATGAATTAAATAGAAATGTGATCGAGGACTGGAATATGACCATCTGTAGTTTTAAATTAATAGCATGGTCCTTAGCAGACTTCTGGCCCATGTCAGGCACCGTTCTCCCAGCAGTTGCCAAATAGAGCTACATTACAAAGGTCATTCCCCGCAGGCAGCTTGAATGCACTTACACTGCTGTAAGGGTCAGGGGAGTTTTTTGGTGCCATGATGGGCTACTCACAGCCAGCCATCCTGAGAACCAGCGAGCATTCCTGGTCACAACTGCTGCCTGCTCTTGTAGCCATGGACTCATTGTCCAAGATGAAATCCTTTCTGATCTTTTTGTCAGTCCTCAGTAGTGAACAATATGTGTCTTCATCAGTTAAATAACCATCATTGGTTTACTATGTGCAATACATTAAGGCAAACAGAAGGATTTTGGTTTTGACCACTTACACGCTGAGTTGTTTTCGCAGAATCTCATCTTGTTAAACATATTAATTCTGGTAAAGCCTTCTCTCTGTTTGAAATAATTGTCTTTTTCACCTGTGTACACAGCATCTACTTTAAAAGCATATATTTGTTTGTTAAAGCCATAAAATCACTGAAGAAAAATCACAGAAATGATCTATATATGGGGAAATCTAGACAGGGGCTTGGTTCTGCTCTCTATACTGTCTGTCACAGGTTTACAGGACTCAATACACAATCTTATTATGGAATTATGTTTTCTTCTGTAAATGAGCTAAGGATTTTAGGCAAAGCTGCCTATTTGTTTCTCTTTACAGACTTTAGAAGTCAACAAGGAAGATTCACTCTGCTTAAAAATGGTAATGTCTTTTATGGATTATTTCTGTTGGTTTTGAAAAAGAAAATTTCATTAATTCACCCTTTCTGTCCCATCCCCTATAATAGCATTTGAATTATTATATAATGTTTTAAAAAGGTATAGGTCTGTTGTGACTTTTTGTGCTTGATAGGCAAGAAATCAGATAGGAAATCTGCATATAAAACATTAGATATTTCATATTCAGTTCATTGACCAGAAATATCATCTGTTCTGTAAATGAAGGAATTCATTAAAGGGAACATAAAGTAGTAGTTCTTGCTTTACATATTTTGTCTCCTCTATTCTGCTTTTCCCTTGTTTTCTTCATTAGCAATATAGTTGTTATGCTCAGTATGTTTTCCAACTAGAAAAAGAGCTTGCATCATATTCAGCTGTCATTTTAACATGTCTCTCTCTCACAGATACAGATGAATTCTACCTATAGCTCTGAACTAAATTGGTCAGAGGAGGATAGCCCAGGGATATCACTTGCAGCCCAACCCCACATGCATTAGGGAATTCTCCAGGGGAAATCAGCTCTGGGGTTGCGAGAAGTGCTTCACCCTCCTCCACTGCCCTCCCCTGATTTTGGAATTGGAGTAATGCTGTTTGGCTTTATTTGGTTTAGTCTTTATAAGTGTCCTTTTACTACAGTTGTAGTAAAATACTCAATCCCTTCTATGGTTTCTTTGGGTGTATTACCTGTTGTTTTAGTATAGGTTTAGCTGCTGTGAAGATTATATGCTCTGTGTCTGGTCATTGTAGAAAGACACTTCCTCTTGAAGGAGTAAGGTAATCAGCAAAATATACCTGCAAATACCTGCAGCACCAAACCCTTGTTAAGTCAAAAGGAACAAAGGATGAAACATGAAAAGCATCTATCAAGTAATGCAGCAGCTCAACATGCCTTTTGAATTAAGGCTTATGTGCAGGTCCACTTGAAAAATATCCTTTTCAAGAACAAGCTGTTAAAGGATGGGAGTTCAGAGGCCACCTGTCCTTCTGTAGGAGTAAATCTTTTCAGACAACAGCTGAATCAACTGCCCTTAGAATTCATGTACCTCAGGCTCATAAATCACATTCCTAGGGAATCATCATGTTGTCACCACTGATGTCAGCCTCAGTTCTCTGAAAAAAATCACTGTGTCCATGTGCATGTATGCCATTACCCGAATACAATGATATTTAATGCTCTTCAAATTATATATACATATATCTAATATTACTACATTATCAGGAATATATTACATTCTTCAAAGTCAAAATACACTTTATATACTTTCCAGTATGTACCATATGTTTTATGACTGCAGAGCTATCCACTACACAACTTTGTCCTGACAAGAATTTTTATTTTTCTCCATGTAATAACTGAAATCACGAACATTCATAGACAATATCAGTGTTAGTTTCATCCTGAAACTTTTCATGACAATTGTTTTAACAGAATTAGTCACAAAATTAATAATTTTCAGAGTGGCCAAGTTAAGTGAATTAACTATTTACATCATATTCTTGTTCAGTTTTAAAGATACTTACAAGGAATTTAACTTAATTCACTTCTAATGAGGATCTACAAGTATATATTAGTATTTAATTTCATAAATTTTATTTGCAATAGGAGCCATAGAGGAACTTCTACTTGTGGCTGAGATCTTCACAATTAGCAGGATAGACTTGAGTACAAGACATTAAATTACATTAAATATTATTTTATTCTAAATGGGAAGGACCATTAAAGAGATTTAAACCAGTTTCTGCAATGTTGTTTCAATGATGTAATTATTTAATTGAGAATAAAGGCTTTTCTTCCAGGTCCCTACAGAATGTCTTTAATAATTCTTAATATTTCAGGAATGGGTTTGCCTATTAGCTTTTTTTTTCTCCTTAGAATTTTTTCTCTTTTCCAAATCTTTACCTTTTGAAAATGAACAAAAGCCCATGAAAGTGAGGCAAAAAATCTGCATAAAGGCACATTTTATGGTAAAATAAGGAGCTAAATTGAAATACTAACTTTAGAACATTATTTATTTATTTATTTATCAAAGTTGATTATAATGTTGCTGTATTTTTACAACACTGTCCAAGGTATTTTACAAAACAGAAGCATCAATACTTACAAATGGTTGTGAAATATCTGAACAAGTAAATATTTCTTAAGACAGTCATTATAGCCTGAGTGTGCTTATATTTTTTTTTCAGTTTGTCATCTGAGTTAAACCAAATTTTTCACTTTAGGGACTAATGTCAAGTTTTTTTTCAAATGGCTTTGGGTGCTCATTTTTATGGGATGTATACTGAGAGACCTTTCAAGCTGGCATCTTTTAAAAATCAGGGCCATTAAATTGTTTCAAGCTGGACAAAAATTCCTAGGATTTTTTTTTTTTTCAGTCTTGACCTGGAATCTTTGCCTTTATAAACATAAGAAAAGTCTTGAATGTGGAATAGATTATCTCCAGTGGCTATCTAGATGTGTATTACATGCTTTTTACTATAATCTTAGGATGATGGCACTCCAAGTATAATATATTCAAGTACCATACATTATTCCTGATGAGGTTTCTAGAGAATCATTCTGAGCAGGGAATGTCATGCTTCACATGCATCTGCTCTAGATTTGGAGTAAAAGCAAGAATGTCTCTTGGTTAGAATGTTAATGTCTACATTTTTTCCTTCTCAGTAAAAGGGAGTACCCCTAATTAAAGTATATCTCCGGTTCTAACAAGTGCAGAATCTCCACAGCCAAAAGCAGAAAGCTGTACCAGCACAGTACATACCTGAAATACACACCATTCCAGGACAGTGCAAACAAGCCTGCATCAGATGCAACACATGGAAGAACTGCAACCATTAATTGGGTATCATTATAGAGGCTATATCCTGTCTGGATTTGGATACAGAACCTTGAATCCAAAAGAAGATGTCAGTCATGGAAATGCTTACACCAAGTCCCTGTGCTTAATTTTATACAGGAGGTTGCAGAAGGTGCTACCATTTTCTCCTCACAGGAAATTAGGCCAGCAGCTGAAACTTTTGAACCTTTTTTCAATGTAAAAACATTTTAAAGCTGATTGTGTTCAGCAATGAGCCTATCCATCACTATGTTCTGACAGAAATATACTGAAGTACTCTGCAGTGGGATAAGGATGTTCCATCTACCTAAACTTAATCTCTTTGAACAGTTACCTGAAACAATATTTTGTATTATCACAGTCATCACAGACATTTAAAAAAAACTCCACCCAAACTACCAGTTATGACCTCCCTTTTTCTGCCTCTTCCTCATGGCAAGTTGCATTTAATATGAGACATAAGCACTGTGAAACTTGCAACTGATTAGGCTGTGGCTCAGTGGCTTACTTGTGAATTAAGGTCAAATGTTTGCAGTGTTACCAACTTCTAACTGCTTCAGAACATGATTTTTGTAACTGAGCAGCAGGCAGGACAATGTATAAAACTGAATTTTTGGCAAATGATGCTAATATGTAAAGCCAATATGTCCTTTTTAAAGAATTTAGGGAAGATAACATCTTTTCCTAAGGACTGTTTTTTGTGTTGACTGTCTTTTCATCCACTTTGTTCCCTAAAATAATTTAAAAATATTTATAGAATTCAATATACATTCTTAGAAAATTGAACTGTCCTCTTTTTTTTCTTCTTTGCTTTTTTGCTCATGGTTTTCTTCTCTTCATGTAAAATATCCGTGTTTTCTATAGAAATTTTTCTTTAACTTGGACCTAATTAGCCAATATGTAACATTCTCATTTTTGAAAGGCACATTGAATCTTTACCAGAGATGCACAGAAAAATGCTTTTGTGATTATTACACATGTATAGTCAAAGTACACTTTCAGTAAACCATTGCTTGAAAAAAATTAGTGAAACAGCTTTTAGACCTGCTTAGTACTTTGCACTGCTTCATCATTTTTTTCAGAATTTTTGATCAGTTTCACACAGTAAGTAATTTTTATGCCTACAAAGATTCTTTTGTTTGCTATTAAGACTATACCAAGCCACAAAACTTCAAGGGACCATCTCTTTGGGATGCTATAACAAAATAATTTTGTATTGCATTCAGAAATTTTGTGGGACACCGATCACATACACCAAATCTATGGATCACACTTCTTTGCTCTTGTCAAATATGAAACACTTGAATGTGGTACAGTAGTAAGTTATCTTTGCAGAGAATACAAGTCTGCTCTGGTTGCTGAAGTGGAATGTCCTTGTTCAAGAAGCAACGCATTGCCTGGAATGAAGTTTTGTAGGAGACAGCTATAAATATCAAAGACTACAAATTCACAGCTCTTTGATAAAATAGGTCATGGACTTGGGAGAAAAAAAATTAAACAAGTACATAAAGAGTTTCCAACATGGAATTTAGTTTGCTGCCTACTAAAAATACCTCATTCATTTCTTAATCAGTGAGATACTTCAGAGAAAAAGGATCAGAAGAAAGATTTTCAGAAGTCAATAGAAGAAAAGAATATAATAGTCTCCTTGTCTGTGTTTCCTGAGCCTCTTACACATACTATATCAGCAGTTATTCTGTGAAGTTTCAACTCCTCACTGATAGATATGATTTTTCAGCAATTTGAAAGACTTTTTTTCTACTCCCAAAGTAGTTGTCCACAGCATCTGTGCAAAGCTGGCAGCATAGAAAGCAGGTTTTCATTACCTTAACATCTGCTTAAAAGATCACAAAGACATGACTTGGGCTGATGTGATATTTGGAAAAGAGATCCATCTTCATAAAAAAAAAAAAAAAATTATGGCACTCACCTGAGCCAGTACAGATATTAGTAATCACATTAGCTTTATTCTAGACATGAAAATTTTTTTGCTGAATATCCTGCATGAAGTTGCACTAAAAAAATCACCATAACCAATACCGAAGAGTTCATGTGCAGTCAGTGAAATCCTTCCATCAGCTAATTTAAAAATTGCAATGTATAGAATTGAGGTAACCTTAGAGTTTCATGCACAGGGGGATATTCAGACAATCATAATCAGAACAGGAACTAGAGAAAAAAAATGTGATATTCATGATAATGTAATCCTAAAAGAATACTGCAAGGTCATTAAAGGATGAAAATATAAAGAGTAAAAATCTCTAAATTATACCAGTAGAACTTTTCTGCAAGAGAAAATGATCACTGTAGAAGAATGAATGAGAAAAGAAAAAGAAAAATAAATATAAATTTTCTTGCATTTTCTTAGGAGCTATTAAAAAACATTCACTCTTTTGAGATATTTGTCCTTCTCCTTCTTTTCAAGACATTTCTTCTAAGACATTTCTTCTTTTCTAGATGGTTACTGGCGAAGACTGCGCTTTTTTTTTTTTTTCCCTCCTTTTTTGTTTCTGACCTCTTGCAAGAGACAACACCTGACAGATTGGAGCTACTTCTTCAGAAACACTACTGAGCATTGATTTCTGTGTGTCTGGTGCAGTGCAGAACTCTGTACTGCTGGACTGGGAGGTTCAAGCCTGTACTTGAATATAAACTCCCTCCTTCTATGTTCCATCATGCTCTGCCTCTGATATGCAAGAGAATCCAACTGAATCTTGAAGCTGAACACTTGAGCACAGATGCTGAAAAACAGATAAATCTTGATCCAAGACCTGAAGGCAGCTGCACCACAGTATAGATGTAATGAAAAATTCTTGTCAAATTAGTCTTGTTATTCTTCCCCTGGTGGTAACATCTATCTCCAGAAGCCATTAGAAAAATTGTTTCATCAGATCAGAGTTCCCATAGTAGTTGAAAGTCTCAGTACTTTCTGAAATCCAATCTAAAAGCCAATTATATTGTTTCAAACTTCTCCACATAGAAAGGAATCACAAAAATATTCAAAATAAGATATTAACAGAATTTTAACAATAAAACAATCAAAAGGTCCAGATAGGTGAATATCATATCATCCCCCTGAAATGTTAATAAATAGTTGTATTTTATTTTTTTAATCCAAGTATACCAAGTTTCTTCAGATATGAGAAAAGAGATCAGCTTTTAAGCATTCAGCCTCAGATATCTGGGTTCTGGAAGGCAAATATTTCTGTCAGAACATGCTTAATACAAGATGATTTTCTTATTTTTTCTTTTTCTTATTTAACCAACACTGCAGTTCTAATCAAGGTAAAGACATCCAATGACAAAACTCTTTAAATCCTTTTCTTATATTTACAGTTTGCTTTGGTACAAGAGTATTCTTTTTCTTTATTTTCTTTCTGTTTTCCCTCCTCATACTGAGCAAGGAGTTCTCCATTAACAATTCATTTGGGATTAGATATGGATCTTAATTAACAGAAAAATTGTGAGCAGGCACTAAATCCCTGCCCAGGAATAAAAAAGAGTCCCAATGGCAGAGGTTTTCCCAGCATCAATTTAATGAGCTGCCACTATCTAAATAGACCAGATGACCAGGAGAGGATATGTCTTTATTAGATATACTGCTCGAAATATTCTGTGTGACTAAATAAGGTAATAATAATATTCTATCCTTTAGGAAGGATGTAAGCTTATACTTAAAGAGGAATGCAGAAAATGAGTCATACTACAGTCTTTAACAAGAGCAAATGATAGAAAAAATTGTAGTAAGTTCTGGCTAATAATCCAGCCTAAACATTTTTTCCTCTTCTATTTAGAGGCAACATTAAAATTTTCTATATTTTGTTTGCTTGGTTTTTTAGTCCAATTCCAGTATCTGTACATAGAGTGAGATGTATAATTAGCTTCAACAGCCAACAGCCTGATGGTTGAACCTTGCCATTCTGTGAATTCTGTGAATTCATTCTGTTTCCACTTAGAATGGCAAGTGAAAGAAATCAAGTTCAAATCAGGAGAAAGAGAAACTTAAAATACTGGCCTTCTATGCAAGGGACCTAAAAACTTACCTGTTGATATCTTACTCACTTAAGGAACACAGTAAAGTAAAATAAATTTATCATAGCTTTGAGAGAGTTCCAGGAAAAAAAAAAACAACAAAAAAAACAAACAAAAAAAAAAAAACAAAAAACAAAAAAACAAAAAAAAAAACAAAAAAAAAAAAAAAAAAAAACAAAAAACCCCAAACCAAACCAAACCAAACAAACAAAAAACCCAAAAAACAAAACCAAAAAAACCCCAAAAACCCCAAAAACCCCCACCAAAACTAAAACCAAAACCAAAACCAGAATCGTAACCAAAACCAAAATCAAAACAAAGAAGCTGACCTAAGAATGTTTCCATAAGAAGATTTGCTGTCTCAGATCTGACATTTTCTGACTGAAATTGAAGTATAGGCATGAAGAGGGACCATCCAATTTACCAGAACTGCCTATAGTATGAATTATTTTTTGTACTGTACAAAGCCTAAGTCACAAGTAAGGTTTCTTTGTGTTGATATATAAGACAATTTAGCTGTGCTTTCCTAAGCTAAAAATTCTTTAGATAGATAAATTCAATTTATCAATAAGGAAAATAATAAATTCTACTTCCATTATTACATTTATCAAAGTTGAATTATCAGTGCAAGTCAAACTATTATGCCCAGTCTGAATATCCACACAATTTTTGTCTTTTTGATTTAGAGTACTAACATAGACATCCTCAGCTGGCAAAAAATATGCATTATTTTAAAAGTGTTGGGTGTTTCCCATCCTTATGTAATCTTCCACTGCCACTTGTTTTGTAAAAGTTGCTGATAAGTTTTGCTGATGTAAATTGGGCGCTTGGTTTTGTTACTTTGCTAAAAGGACCAGATTCTACAATAGGAACCTGATTTGGAAAAGTGTTTTCTTATCAATTCTTCTAGTGTCCCCCTTTTCTTCAATGAAAAATGTTTTCTGTGGCTTAATTTGTTTTTGTAAATTAAACTAGCATTTGCTTACTTTTTTTCCTCGACTATTAAGGAATATTATATCATATTGAGATCAGGCAAATCTGTTCTTTTAAACTCACTTTGCCCATGATTTCTCTTTTATAACTGGAGAGCAAGATTCTTATTTGAGACCTGGACTGAATAAATTTTCCAGATATTCCATATTTGCAAATTTTTCTCACAGTTCTTAGAATTTTTGTGATGCAGATTACTTGACTTTAATAGCACAAGCACACTATTTTCTTTGAGTTTTCACTGTTACATGTAACTTTCAACTCTTCACTTTTGTCTAGTAATGATGGACATTTCCATAAAAATCTTTTGCAAAGTATTAATCTATTTTTAGGAGCACTGAGATATTATAACTTTATTATAAATCTTTTCCTGTAATGTGCTGCTGTTTGACTGTGGTTTTTCTTGTTTTTTTAATCAATTTCTAAAGCTAAGGAGGTTTTGCTTTTAATTTTTTCTGCAGGGTCACCTCTAAACGTTTTGACCTCTGACCCTGAAGAGAGACTCTTCTTTGCTGGTTTTTAATACCCTTTCTGAAGTCCTGTTCTACAGTATGTCCCCTTTGTCTGAGATACAAATTCTGATTATTCTTTTATCATTAATGTTTTAAATAAATTCCTATCTTAGTTTAATTATCTAATCTCAAATCAATTTATTCAGTTGACTCAGTAAAAAAATTCCCTTATTTTCTAGAAGGCTAGCCTTTTGAAGGCAAAAACTCCTCTTGCTCAAATTGGTAAGTCTTAAATTAGACTAGTTCTTTGGTTACTCAGCAGCTTAATAAATTTCAATTGTTTTGTCAAACATATATATATTCTGTCATCACAAAAATGAAATTACATCTTTGTGTTTTGGTTCTTAGTCTTGATTTCATTGATGCCACTACTAGCAAAATAATCTAGGAATAAACTTTCTAAATTATTTGGATATTCATCTGCATTTGAACTTGGGCAAAATATTTTTGGACAGTCAGATATTATTTTATGGCCATAGATATTTGCCATAAATAATCAAATTTCCCTGTCAGAATCTCTAATATTGCCCTTTTTTCTTCTCTTTTTTATTTCTAACTTTTCTACAATTATAATTGTATAAATACAATTTCAAGGAAAAAAAAAAAGTAGAGCTGCTGAAATGAATTATGAGTAACATTTTTTGTGGGGATGAAAGCTCTATGAGTGTCTGTGAGATGCTCATTCTATTGCATATGAGGGAAATGAAAGACACCACTAAAAGGTTCAAACTTATCATTGGAAGATTCTGACTGTAACAAAAGACAAAACTATGCCTCTCATTTCACAGGCTTCCAAAGAGAAATAATTTCAAATTAGAAAGCATGAACACTTCTCTGTCTTATCTCCACATTAGAGTTCTCTGCAATTCCTGTTGAAAAGTGGGTTCCTGGGGACAGCTTACTCTGCATACTGTCAACATTATGTCAAAGGCTTGAGCTACAGAAACATACTATCATCTTGTTGAGCCTGGCCTTTTAAAGACGTATTCAATCTCTGTGATGGAATTCAGAGCAAGACAAATGACTGCTTTCAGATGCTTTCTCTGTTGGAGACCTTTCTTAAATTAATCTGCGACTACAAGAAAATTAGATTCCAAAAGCAAAAAAGTCTTGCCTGCTGGGAAGTGAATGCAGCAGAAGCCTGCTAACCTACTTATAAAAGACACCAAAACTCATCTATTATGGTTTTTACTGTTAAGTTTACATGGTTCTTACTTTTAGAAGCAAGGTAGGGTGTATCTGTCCTGCTTTGAAATAAAAACAATTAAGTCTTGTAGCAGACCATTACTTATTAATTTAAATTTAATTAATGATATTTGTTTTAGATGTAAACATGTGAAACAAGATAGCCTGATAATCTTTTTTTTTTGATTCCTTGGCTAATTACAACATGATGTTATAGTTTTTAGCTGGGACTCCCTAGAAGTATAATACCAATAAACTGCAAGCCATTCTCATGATGAAAGATTGATTCAGTCTCCAAACACAATAATTCCTGGCATTGTTCTTGCAGATACTGCCAACAGTATCAAAAGATATATTAGTTTTAGTCTTTAGTTTTTCTGCTCCCCTGGGACCTTGGATGTTTCAAACGCTTCTCATTTATTCTTCAAGTAAAATGAAATCCTCTCAAAGGAAGAAAGCTGTTTAGATAAATCCACTGAGTTACTTTGTGCTGTTTTCTCATTTAACTCACTTTTGGAGCTGTTTCCAAAGCCGTGAGCTTTTAAACCTGTAAGACTACTAAAAAGAACTGAATCTTACTTTGTGTAAAGAAGCTGAAAACACATCTCACTCTGAGATTAGCCTCCTGCTTTGCAAGTTTGAGAAGAATGGTTTAAAGGCAGAAAAAGCTAAAGGTTTACTCAAGTGGATATGAGAAAACAGTGCAGAAAAATCCAGAGGTGAGGAAAAGGTCAGTAGGTAAAAAAAGGAGGCATTTTGTTAAGATATGGCAGGTTATGTGCAGCAGTATTTCCCTTTAATTAGAAATACTTCGATCTTATCTGTTCTTAAGTAAGTACATAAGTATGTACACAGAGAAACTTTAAGAAATTATTTATCATTTCAAATTACTCTAATTCTGAATGGGTATGGGATATCATCCCTTATCAGGCACATTATTCCTGAGCCTTATAATTTTTTTGTGTGTACTGTTTAGAATTGATATAACAGAATACTCTCTGTCCCAACCCAAATTCAACCAAAATCATTGAGGTCTACTGAACATTTGATTTCTAATGTCAACAAAAGTGCTTCAACAGGAGGCACTCATAAAAGTTCATCCTAGAACCCCAACAACCAGCAGAAAATGTAGGTGTTGCAGGAACATACAATGGGCCAGAAAGGCAGGTTCTATTTCACTGCATATCTCCAGACAGTACCCTAAGCAGTCAATTAATGACTGTGCTATGGTGCCTCCCCCACACTAGAATTTAGCTCTTTTAAGTGAAAAAGAGCTAATAAATTTCACTGAAGAGTAACAACTATCTGAATTTATTTCTTCTGGGAAGTGACCTGTAAGTTATTCACCTCCACTGATATTTGTATTATTCTGTAGTTTCAACTGGTTCTTGAAAAATATATGACTAGTAATATTTCTGTGCCTTGATTTGTTAGCGCTCAGGAACACACATAATCATGGAATATGATTATATGCAGGTGCTTTTATTGTAGAGCTCTGGGAATCAGGGGTACAGACCCAAATCTGACTCTGACATGGCTTTCGAGCTGAACGTATTTTATATTCTATCGTTATATAACTTACATATTAATTATTAAACTTATATTGTTCTGTTATATACATTGACTTTATTCAAACATGAGTTTCTCGTGGTCTTTCTCAAACCCCTGACTACAGTTTCTCATGATTATTCTTATGATTAAACAGTAATTATATCTAATTACTAAACAATCATCACATCTAACAATTATACTCTTTGTCATATACCAGCTACACAGGTGCAGTTCTAGCAAGTACAAGGCCGATACTTTCCCAGGGTATTTTCCCAGGGCCTCCTAAGCTTAATTTTCCTTCTAACTCCCAAATCCCCATGATTTTAAAACCCTTTTACTATCAGATTAACTTTCAAAGTCATAAGGCATGTTCTGAAGAATTGTTCAGTTCTTTATCTTAGGCAACTAGAAAGACAGTTGATTTTGTTTCAATTCTAAATGGACACCAGATCATAACCAATGTACCTGATCTCCATTTTATAGGCTATTATGAAATAAAAATTGGGGTCATTAGACACTACAGTTATGAGAAATGCGTAGGCTGCCTTCCCTAGCTATTTGTTGCTGATCATTGCAAGCAACACCCAGTTTTATTCACAAAATGAACAAAATGCATTTCATAGTGGATTACTTTAAAAATAGGCATTTTTTCACTTTTTATTAGGATATTATCTTAGCTTATGCAATGAGCATTAATCTATGTAATTTTTTTTTTTCATAAATACATTCAATCTCAATTCAAACCTGAAAAACATCTGTAAAATAGCATAATGGAATTTCAATATATGCCTTTGAATTCTAAATTCTCTTTTTAAATTAGTTTGAAAATATCCATCTTGTCTTATGTATTCATATATATGATGAAACATGAAATTAATATCAAATATGAAATGATACACAAGAAACCTTATAAAATGAACAGCATGCAACTCAATTACACTAGGTTCTCTGTTTTCCATTAAAAAAAAATCACTGTAGTATTCCTGATAAAGAATTACAAACCATAGCTGAAGTTAAGAATTCTGAATGCTTCTTCTTCAGTCAATCTAAGATAAGTAATCACATAGGCAGGCATACACACAGGGAGCAGAGCAGGGAAAAATTCTCAGTTTACAGTCTTATTTTTCTGGGAATACGTAAGAGGAGTTAAAAATAAGAGTGCAACATGCAAACAAGATACACTTTCAGATTTAAAAATGTTTTGGGTTATGCAAGACAGAAGTGTCAAGCTGTTCTGGATGAAGAGCGCAACAGCAACAATAAAATTGACTCCTAATAAACAAAAAGAGGTGTCATCCTAACTAATCTATCAACTATGGAAATAAGTCAGCTTGAAGTGTCTCATCATTTTAACCAATATTCCAGGTTAACAGATTGTGTTCAAACTGTAAATACTTCATTTATACTCTACTGAAAGTTAATCATTACACTCAAAAATAGGACTCTCAGTCTGTAAGTTTGTCACTGATTATAAATTAGAACTTGCAGATTCTATAAAATACTTTATCAGAATTGAATTAAATTAAAGCAACAATCTGTGCCAACATCTCTCCCCTCCCACAGGCTTAGCTCCTGATCCATTTAATGATTTGTTTCAATTACTTCATGAGACACTATGAAAGCCTGGCAATCCAGGCATCTTTGTAAAACATATTTTATATTACTTTTTACTTACTGACATGTCTTTAGCAGTAAGCTGTAATGTAATGTCTGAGGACAAAAAAAATTGAAATAACATCTAACTTTGCACTTTGTAATATTGTGAACAGGAATAAATATTTTTGCACCCTTTGATCCAAGTATCAGCTATCCAGTGTGCAAATGTGATTTCTGTTTTAAGGAGAAATGCTCTTTGCTACTGCAGTGAAATTTTGTTTCAATATAAACTCCTGCAAAGAGTTATCTAAATTTAAATTCAGACCTCAACCAAATTTCAGCTCTAGCAAAGGAAAACTTTCTTTCAATCATCTCATAGATAGGAAATTTATCAAATAAGAATATGTTTTGAAAATAAATAGATGTAAATTTAATAGCAAGAAAATACTATTTCTAGAATTCTACTTTATGCTTAAGGGGAAAAAAAGTGTTTCCATATGTGAATCATCCTGTGCCTTATTTAGCAGATTAACTTATTTTAAATGGTTCTGTTTAATTACATTTGATTTTAAAACCTAATATGTTGTTCAAAATGTCAGTGGTATGACTTGTCAAACTTTTATATTTAGTAAGATTTGGTGATGAAACTCAGAGTTAGTTTTGAACAGAAACACTTTAGAACAGAAAATGAATTACAATATATTTTTAATTCCTTTTAAAATTACCACATGCAGAGAAATCATGGATCGCAAAGAGGCTCAAGTCCGCTTTCAGAGTACAAGCCTGAGGCAAAATGATGTGACTAAGATGAGACATTATAAAGGAAATTGGAGAAAATGTATGCAAGAGAGTAAGTCCCTTTTGCACAGCATCATAGAGCCATAGCACCTATAACAATCCCCTTTATTGGTGTTAAGTTTTCAATATATGCATAACATGATAAAAGAAGTAATTGTTCTCCCACTGCACCAGACAGGAAAGTCTGTCTAACTGGTTTTCACAAACTTGGTAGCCATTCTTACACCTGGTTTCTAGGACAGCTTAAGATTATTATTCTCAGATCCTCTACCGGGTTCTGTAAAGACGGATGTAGCAGCATTTTCCCTTCCTCTGGTTTAAAGTATCGTATGACATAAGGCATGCTTCATTTGACCAAACCTTTTAATTTTGCATTTCTTCTACTATGCTTACTTCTAGAGTTGCATTGCACAGATGGATGAAGTAGTTGTACAGTTTCAGTCCATGGGAAAGTTATTAAATTCACAGTTTTCTTTTCTCACTTGTAATTGATTCCAGAGACAAAACACACACATTAATACATATTGTCTCATTTGCTGTACAGATGTCTGATCACAAAGTCATTCCCTATGTGCAACTCCCATTGAAGCCAGTCAGTCATGCCTACAAGTGGACAGCAGATCAAAAGCTCATTTACTTTCATAAAATTTTTATGCATTGACAAAGTGTGTTTACTTTCTAATACATTACAAGAAGTGATGGGTAAACCAGAAAGTTTTGCAACACTTGGAAAAACACCAAAAACTGTGGATGTTCTTTTGAACTGTATTCCAGCTGTCTAAAGCCACTTGATTCTCCACAGCTGGGCTGGAAGATTTACAAGATTAGATATTTCAGCACTTCTGCTTCCCATCCTAGCCAAGTGAAGACAGTTTAAATTTAAAAAGAAGGAGATGGGGAAGGAGGAGAGTCGAGAACAAGACCATGGCAAGCAGTATATATGAACTTGATTTGCATGTTCTTAATCCCAGTGACTGGCCCCAGATCATGCAACACTTTGTTTTCTCACTTACATAACCTGTAGAATATTAATTTCTACCCTAGGTTGTAGATTTAGATCCCAAACAATTTGCACAGACAACAGGATGTCAGAGTCAGTGAACCCATAACTAACAGATGCTGTAATCATGGCAGAAATGAGACCCAGTCTCAATTTCATCTTAGTTCCCCTGAAAGTAAAACAGAAGAAAGTGGAAACTTTATTAATCTTTCTTAATAGGGATAGTATTTTTCTAGATACTGGAAAGTAATACGGCTCCTGGAGGAAGCTTTGTTGAATTTTTCATGGAACCCACTCTATCAATGACTTTGAATCCCTCATTTTCACATTCATATATTAATCAACCTGAAGTTTAAATAAGCCAAACTAAGTCATATCTGAATTGATATTTTAATACTCATTTTTCTTCATGACAGAATTATGCATCAGATGTCTTGTGAAAGTAAATATTGCACTAGATCAGCACTTTAAATGATATTGTACTGTTTCTTGGACAGATGTTAAGAGAGGCATATCCTAGCAGATGCTGATGATTGTATTTAAAACACTTTCACAAGCAATCTGGCTGACTGCTTTAAAGCTTCATAACAGATATAGAGAAAAGTTCATACTTAGGACAGCTGCTTTTTCTGCTCCATTGCCATCAATTAGAGTATTTCAATAACATAAAAAACTAAAATCACAGAATACATACCTACTAATTATTTATTTTAATACCTAAGCTCTTATACAAAATATTTTAGTGAAAATGCTACTCGTATTAATAGATTAACAAAAAAAGTATGCTTGGGTATTTAATTTATATATGTTTAGTTTAATTTTTTTTTTCCAGAAAAACTATTCCAGCAGTCAGGGAGCAGCAGGAGTGGGGCTGCTCTGAAACAGAGATGAGCCAGGAACCATGATTATCTCAGCACTTCAGGTTGGGCAGTGATGATTCCACAGGCAGCCATCCAATGGTTCTGGTCAGGGGTGGAGGTATTAACAGATCAACATGACAAATCCATATAAGACAAGGCAATGTGTCAGGACATCCAGGAAGACCAGTCAAAAATGGCAGGAGACTGGACTGGAGGCAGGAATAGAGATAAGATTATAAGTAAACTGAGTCCAAGCTCTGTGCTACAAGTACAGCCAGGAGGGCAGAACTGTAGGTAGCAGAACATGTGTACTTACAGCATCACTTGGGAAGGTGAGGGTGTCGAGACCTTAGCTTAAATTCAGCCCACAAATCCATAGGCAGGTCCCAAGTGAGGATCAGTGCACATTTTGCTTTTTGGTGCCCCCTGGGACCTAGCAGTTTTCATTACAATGCACTGAGAGAAGAAGCAGGTCCCATATCCTTGAACCCTTGTGAAAAGTATCTCAATGGTGTTATTTTCAAGGTTGGAGAAGGGGTAATATATGGGGTACAATACTAAGCAGAAAGGGAAGCTAAGCACTTCTGAAAAGATCTTCTGATGCTGCCCAATCCTCACTAACAAAAACTTGATAAGCTTGCTCCTGCTGTCTCTCCAGTTATTTGATTCTACAGTCACTGAATAGGTTATGGCAGTTTCAAGACAGTTATAGAAGGACTGAACCTCAAAACATCTCCTTCTAGACTAGGTGTGGGAGGACATTTTCCCACCTAGAGCAGACAAAGCTGTGTCATGCATATTCAGAGGAAAGAAGTAAAAGTATGGGGTAGAAATGAAGAATAATGAAAGCAAAATAAAAATCAAATGCTGAAAATCAAATATTTTTGCATCATAAACTGATACAAGATGTAAGTAAAAATCAAAGTAATGGTATCTGAGTCCAAAGCTTCCCTAAAATATCATTATATCAATGAATTAAGAAATATTTCCTTGAATAAATAAATTATCTTAGGATGAATTTATTTGTTGAGATTTTAATAAAATATGAATTTCAGTTTAAACTTTTCCCACATAGGTCTCTAGCTGCAATGTATCTGAACTCCCCAGTGTCAGCTCATGCTATGGTTTTTCCCCAGTGCAGGGGCCTTAATAAGATTTCTTACCTTTATTTAGTTATCTAGTTGCCCAAAACTTGCAGGATTTTTTTATGTTTGAATTTCCCATCTCTTACCCACATGGGAACTGAAACTGGCAAAAGGCTTCACACGTTACTGAATACATAGTTTAAGAACATGATTGCATAAGCATTGTTTCCATAGAAAAACAGGTAAAATAATCTGGTAACAATACCTTGAATGTTCACTTAACTATTACCATTAAAATAGCAGAGGTTTGGGTTCTTTTTTAGAGCCACATCTTCATAGGCCTGTTACTCTTTTCCAGAAATTTGATAGTTGGCAGCTCTGATAAACTGTTTCTACTTAATAGATGTATCTCAAAACACTCCTATATCTCCAGTTTATAATGGTTTATATAATTTTGTGGCTTTTATACATTTGTGTATATAAAAAATTCTCTATGTTTATAATCAGAAACATGGATAGAAAGAAATTAATCCTTGAGTTTAGAAACAGGAATATACTTTTTGGTTGTTTGCTGTACTTATTAAATACATTTTGGACGTAAACTGACATAAACTAAGTCTATTATTACCTTCCATTTTTGTGGCTGAGTAATTTCCCTTAGGTTCTTCTACCAGCTCAGCTTCAGGAAGAAAAACATGTGCCAGTTAGTGTCTTAGGATGCAAAGAAGACCCAAAATACTGAAATATTTGGTTGACTCAACATCATTTGTTGTCTTATTTAAATCAAAGAGAACAGTGCAGATTGAAAGGATCCAAAAAAAAAAAAAATTACATATAAAAGCAAAAGTTTTGGAAATGGCAAGATTTATTTCAGCTAACAGTGTAATCTTTTATTATCATATTAAATCTTTTCATCCAAATGGAAATTTGGCCAATTTGCTATTAAAGACTGCCGCATCTCGTCCCCACTTCGCAAGAGCAGATCTCTTGCCAGCCCCAGCTAGCTCTCCATGGGGCGATGGGGCATTGAGAGGCACTCTCTGCTGAACCCAGCAGGGCTTTAAAGAGGGCCTTCGTGGGTCCAAGGATACTGCTGATCCCACCGGCAAGGAAGGAGGTGACACTCTTCTGGGGATAGGTCCAAGATTTATTGTGACTCCGAGGGGAGCCCCAGAGCCCAACAGCACTCGAAGAGGTCCCAGAAGAGAGTGAGCTCTAAGCCTTGAACAGGCCCTGATATAGGGAGGGAGGGGAAACCCAATCAGCCAGTGGGAGAAGACATGGGAGTGGCCCTCCGAGGGAAGGACAACAGGGGTATCCACTTAGGGGGGAGGAGGGGAGGAACCCCAGGCCATTGTCCAGTCACCCAGCGACCCCAGCAGAAGCCTCCAGACAAAGGGGAAGGATGGACAAATCACCTGGGAGGGGTCAGGGGCATGAGTCAGGGTTTTTGGGATTGATGGACACACAGGTGCTGATGGGAAAACCTGGGATGAACCAAAAGGGCACAAGGGGGGCTACAGAGGGATAAACCATTTTGAACAGACATACAGTGAAACCTAAAAACACAACTCCACAAAAGACTTTTAGAGTAAAGACAAGGCTTGTTGATTCACTCAAACACCCAGTCAGTATTAGTAAAATTCTAAGAGCTGTCAGGAATTACTCCAGTGTTGAAAATAGAATAAATTTGGGAGTGAATGGAAATAATTAATAGAATACTAAAAATGCTTCTGCTAGACAAAGATAGGCAAAATAATTTTAAATTTTTAACCCACTAGAAAATTCTGACTTTAAATATCAGCTCAGGCTTGAGTGATTTGGCTTGGGCTTTTCCAGGGAAAGAATGAGATTAAACGAGGAATGACACATAAAAAGCTAGGGAAATTATATTTTAGGAGTTGGAAAGAAGATAGTAGGCACAGTCATGATATGGATGTGTTTTACAGGTTTTTAAAAGAAAAAATTCTTCACAGAACAGTATTTTTAGTGAAAGCATTAAGTTCTGCCTAAACTGAGATTGGAGTTAGTTCAGTTACGTGCTCATCTCTATCTCAGCTTTTGTCTGACTAAATCAGTTTTCCCAGGCATTTTTGAAGAGAGCATATGGGAGATGCTGTCACACCCAGGATAAGTTTCACTATTCTACAAAGAGTCCTAATATTTTGTAACATTACCAAAGATCTAAGAAGAAATTTAACATTCAGGACAGTTAACTTTTGACCTAATAGTGCTAAAATTTGCTTCTGCAATCAGTTAAGGCTCTCAGATTCTCATCTCAAATAAGTAAGTGCAAGTCTGAAGTTTCTCAGACATGCTTGGGAGCCTATTACAAGCTTTTAACTGTGGTACTTGGTTTTAACATTTCTTTTACTTCAAAAGAGGATCTCAATTGTGCTTTGATACCTTTCATACTAGGTTAGAGGAGGTTGATTGAATACAGGTCATTAAAACTTCTAAGCTTTTACTTACATACTGATATGCAGATGAAAGCAAATGTTTTTACTGTTTCTTACATCCCTGTCTCTAAAAATGCTGGCACTTCAACTTTCACATGAAGGAAAATACTGGTGATGACTTTTTTTTCCATTTTTACTTCATTCAATTGAATGGAAAGTAAGTTCTTGACCAAAAAATATATATAAAAACCCCAGCCTATGTTTTGCCTTCATTTCCTTTCTCTGGCATGCATTTAATAATCTAGCCAATATTGTAGGTTAAGATAACATTTATTAAATAATTTTTACAGAAGGTACTTCACTTGCTTAAAACTTTCAAGTGTCAAGCTATTCCTGAGTGATCAAACTTGGATAACATAATTTTAGTTTTCAGTTCTGAGTTTGAGGGTTTAGTGTTTGTTTAGACAGATTTCAGAAGGGACCAAACCATACCAAAGTGTACAAACAGATCTCAAATGGCAATCCACCCATCCCAGAAGTGCAAGGACAAAGTGACTCAACAGTGGGCCCAAAAAAGGACCAATAAGATAATGGGTAGACTCCCCCCTCAGATGTGATACCTGTAACAGTCAAGTTAGCCAGGTGAGTATAAGTCTAAGGTGTCATAAAGTGGTTTTGCAGGATTCAACGTGCACAGGAAGGGAAAAGTAAAAGAGAGAGTGAAAAAGGCTCCATTTTGGAAAAAAAAAATTCCCTCTTATAACATGGAGCATATACAAGGATGTAGGACATCCTACTTTAAACAGCCTACTTTGATACTGTTAATTCCTATTTTTTACATGTAACAGTTAATAGGCAATGCTATTTCCTGTACTTTCAATCTCATTTTGTTTCTCTAGAATGTTTTCCATCTTCTCAAGCAATTAGTTGCCATTACAGTTGTGTTTTCCCTTCTCAGTGGTATCTCAGGATATCTCAGCTTTCTACATACCATGGGTGCACTTTGAAGAGGGCTGCTCAAATTTTCAAGGGTGTTTCTGGCTCCAAGGCCTGGTTGTCAGGTTCCCAGTTCCAAGTGTTTCTGTTAGTACTTTCAGCAGACATTTTCTTCATTCTTCTTTTCTTCTTGTCAGGCCACTTTTACATGTGCTCACATCAATGTTCTCCATGGTCAGCAATTCCACTGAGGTATGCATTGCCCTGTCATGGAGCACCTCCTTCACCTCCTGCCTTGCTGTTCATTTTTCCCAGTGTTTACCAGCTTTCTTCAAAACATTTTTCTAGGTGAGGCTGAGCTGTGGGTGGGTGCATTGGGACTGTCTGGAACTGGCTGTGATGGACCTAGAGCAGCCCCGGTTTGTCCTCACTGTGCCCTGCTGCCCCCCAGCTCAAAGGCACCATACATACATACATACATATATAAATGTGTGTGTGTGTGTGTGTGTGTGTGTGTGTGTGTGTATACACACAGAAGTGTACGTACATACCCAGTGCCTTGGTCCATCAGCTTTTGATTACTGAAACTACTGGAGAAACTGTATTCCCGCAGAAGATAAGGATCTGATTCAGTGTGTTTACAACAGGAAAACACAGTGCAAAGATAACCACCAATGTGTTAGTTTAAGAGAAAAGCTTTTCACATGCTGCAATGTGTTCTTCCCTTGAGACTGGGTCTCAAAAGAAAAAGTATTTCTCACAGACACACAGACACTCACATAAAAAAAAGGTAAAAAAACCCAGTTTATTACGAATATCATAAAAATAATAGAACCCCACACCCCTGTACCAATGAGGACAGTTTTTGTCTACTTGCTGCCTAGTTCTGACAAACTATTATCCTCAGTAACTTTCCCTTGTTACATAATGCGATGTAAAAATTCCAAATCTTGGAACAGTTCTTAATTTATATTATGCATATTACTGTTCTGTGTCTTAGCCTCTTAGCCTAGCCCCAGCAAAAGGTGCTTTTATAATATTTTTAAAGCAGTTTTAAGTTGAAATCCAGAAGAAAAATTTGACAAGAAGATAGTTTGCCATTTATGACTATATCTGCAAGGTGCCATTAGATTGTTAAATTATAAATGACACTGATGCTACAACATGCCCTATTAATATATTATCACTTTAAACTAAGTGTTCATTAGGACAAGACTTGACATTACATTGCTGACTTCATAGTTTATCTAATCTTATTTTTAACAATATATTTTACTGATAATTACACGTTCCCAAACTAAGATACTCTGACTTTATTACCCCATTTTAGACTAAATATTTTCTAGTTATTTCTTGTAAAAACATAAAAGTTCTTTTTGGAAAATGACATAATTTAACACAAGATATAGTGCTAACCACTTAATGTCCCATATAGTTCAGTGAAATTAAGTATAAACAGAGATGTTCTTTTCAATTGATGCAGGCTCTTGCTGAAGAAAGCCAAGAGAGATTAAACAGTTCAGTATTTTCCTGTCTTCTATTTCTACATTCCCCTTCCTGTTTTTTTGTAACAAGCTAAATGTAGCTGTTAATAGAGTTCTGCTTAAGGTGTCCTTTCTAACTTGAATCTATTTGTTGGCAAAAGAAAGAAAGTCATCTGACAATGATTTAAGATAGAAAAATGCATAAGAAGTCAGTTAATGAGCTGAACCATTTGTTATTTCCTCAAGAACGCATTCTTTCAAGGTTGGGGTTTTTAGAGTATTTTTCACTATTTTTGTTGAACAAAATAAGATTTGTATTCATTAAATCCTATGAAGTATTGCAAATCTTAAAAGATAGATATATCTTCCTGAAGATTCCTGCACAGAACAGTCACATCTGATAAAAAGAAGAATATTACTGTCAGTTCATTCTAATTAACACTGTAGACACTTCATAACTATTTAGAAATAATCTTTTGTTACTTGTTGTAGTATGGTATAACTATAGTGTGCAGGTCAATAAAGAGTCTGTTGCTGTAGTTAAGGAATAGGATAAGCTAAAAGAAAAGGAAGTATTACAAGTCAAAATAAGGCAAAATCCTGTGCTTTGGTCCACTGTTAATTGTCTGAGACTGCCTTAAAATATGACCTTTTGCATACAGCTATGATCAAGCTCTGTCTAAGCAACTCATTCCATACACGCTCTGAATATCCTGATGTCTAGACCATTCCTCAAAGTTATTTAAATATGTCTGTTTTATTTTGCTGTAAAATGTCTAGTTTCTTGAGACTGTTCTAGTATCTTCACCATGATAGCTATTACTTGAACACAAAAAGGCCACACCTGACTTGGTGCACCTACCTCTCACTTGATTCTTTTGGCATCTTGGACACAGGCGGGGAAAGCAAAGAAAAAGATGGCTTGTCTCCCATCACTTTCACACATTCAGATACCATGTATGTGTAAGTGCATCACTGTGATGTGATGGTTTCCATTAAACTAGAACATGTTTCCACCAAAGCAGGGAAATTAGGAATTATCAAGAAAAAGGCAAGGTTTATTGGCTGGATAATTATTTTTCAAAGAAAAAGTTCAGCTGGCCAAGGGTACATATGAAAAGCATCAACATCTTTTAAACAACCAAAAGCGCAGATTTATAATGAGTTCATATCAACAGAACATCTAAATCTCTTGAAAGCCTTTCAAGACTGCATTACTGCTATGTGAGAATGGGAGAATTTTCATGTGGTTGCATTACTTTGATTTACTACAGCTGATGTCAGAGAAACCTGTCAGGTCACTGGTCCCAGTAGACACTGCACGCCAGCCTTATTGCAGCTAGCCTTGCTTCATCCAACATACACTTCCCTTTCAGACTAAATATAATATAAGTAATCTCTGACAAATGAGGCAAACTCTCCTTCCTAACTGTCCTCCTTCTTCCTCACCTCCCCACCCTTCACTTTATTGGGAACCTTTCTACATGATATAACAACAATGTAATTTTAAATACAAATTTTCAGGCATCAGCTAACCGATAGCTCAGTTTTAGAGCAGCGTGGCAGAGTATAGCCACAGAATACTGGAGGAAAATACAAGCATTTAGACAGTAAGATCTCTAGAGCAAAGACTTAAGAATCTTGAACAACTGTGTCTTAAATATATCACTGAATATATCACTGAATATACCTAGATGGTATTCTAATAATAGCAGTACTGTCAAAAATATACACTGGAAAAAGAAGCCATTCTGTTTTGTTTTCCATTACATTTTAGTGGAAGACAGTTGATATTTGGCACTTTTTTTTTTTTTTTTGTGATCAAAATTTCAAAGATGAAAACTTTGGGAAACCATTTCTCTGCCAGTATTGTCACTAACACTGTTAAAATTCTTCAAATGGATGACAGAAATGAAGGCAATCATCATAGACAGAATGGGATATTATCTCAATCTCAAATGTCTGATACATGTGCAGAACTTGAAATTACAGTCAGCTCTATCACTTGGAAAGTCACTTACATGTGAATAAATGCCCTTTTATACAATTTTCCAAACTGCAGAAGAAATTAGAGAATGGGCCTTCTTGTCATATCTCAACATACATAAAAATAATGAGAATATTGATTCACTGGCTATATATTTCAACACTTCCTCATACAATAATTGAAATACAGTAAGATAAAATTTCATTAAAAGAAAAATAGCTGAAAAAACAAAGTCAAAATTATGAGCAACATAGTAGAAATGCAATATCTTCTTTGTCTCTCTTACCATCTTAGGTAAAAGACTAATTTATCCTGTTCCTGTTTTAATTTGTATGTTTTTTCATCTCTCTTCTCCCTCTCATTATTTTCTGGGTTATCTTGTCATTCTGTTTACCTGACATGCACACAGATGTCTCCTTTCTCCCAAATACAGAAAATTTATTTATTTTTTGTCATGTGGATTGTGTCTTAGTGTTTTGAAAAGCCAAAGGAAGAAAATAACTTTATAAACAAGACTATTAGTATTATATACAATCTGTGAGAATGCAGAAGAATGACAATAGTGGAGGAATTAGTATTAGCACCATAGCCAAATACCACTGTGGAAGCTTTTTTCTGTGAAAAGGCTGATGTGGCAACTGCATAATGGACAGATTCATGTCACACAGCTGTCATTACAGTCACATGTCACATTATATCATAGAAGTTACATTATGTCTGGATGAGTTTTAAATCAGATAGTATCCATGAATATTAATGAATTCTTTCAAAATCACACAAATCCAAGAAATGTTGCTTGCATATCTCAGAATTAATACTCATACTATCTCTTCAGGGATAAGAAATTAAAAATTTAATTTCACACATTTTTTGGAGATTATTTTCTTGCACTTAAAAAAGACTATATGCAATACTATTGGTGTACACATTATCTTAAAATGTAAGATATTTGGATCCCATGGTTTAAGATATTTTAGACTGAAACCTTAAATGTCAAAGTCTGGCTACTCTCTACTCAGAGAATGATAGAAAGGGTTGTTGGAAGAGGCAGGGTCAGTCATTTCCTAATGAGCCGGTGATGGGGTCAGTCTCTTCTATTCTTCCAAAGTGACTGTGATCATTGCTCATGACTGTTGTCATGAGTCTATTCAGATACTAACAAAAGATGTCAGTACCAAAAATCTTTGATGAAATTTCCAAAATTATTTGCAATAGCAAAGAGCTTTCTGATTTCATTGTTGTTATTGTTACTCTTACTTGTTGAATTCATTTTAATATCAACTAATTTTAGGTAGGGGAAGTACCTCTTTGATTAATATGTTTTCCAGAGAACTTGCACTGATTGGTACATTATTTCAAGCTAGACCTTTAAGGTGTCTTGGAGGCTTTTCCGTTCATAATGTGCTCTGTTAAAGCCCTTTCAGCAAGCATGTAAACAAGAGGTAGATGCAATGATTTGATGTTCTCTACTAATTGTTTCCCACCTACAGAGTATTTCATCTTGAGAAGCACCAGTATGAATTAGATGGATAGATCATATTGATGAATCTTTTAAACCCCAAGTTTATTATCTCCACATTGTGCTGTAGTGTAGTATTTCAATATAGCACAATAAGCACAATGACTAAGCTGAAAGAAAGTATGACTGTCCCTCTTTTACTGATGATAAAACCAAGGCTTTATCATAGGACTTGTAAAGAAATCCTCTGAAATAGATCAGCAAGAGAGAAAAGATACCAGTTCTTATGACAAAGTATTTCAGAAAAATACCTTCCCCCATGTAAAGGGAAAGAGGAGCTTTCTCACTGGACCACTCATCAGTAGAATACTATCGGTAATAACTAGGTCAATTACATAAACAAAGGCCAGTTCTCAAAAGGAAAAGCACACTTGGACTCAAATCTGTCTAGCATCTTCCAAAGTACATTCTCAGCCAGAAAAAAAACACTATCCCTCTCATTTGTCCAGTGCAATTTGTTACATTTCTCCTATTCTGGAGAAGTGAAGTGTTGCATCCCGAACTTTGGGTTTAGATCAGGGTTCTAATGTGTGTTAGCAAATTCTGTGTACCCCCATGTATCCCCTGGGTTTTCCCCCCTGCGGTGACAGGTTTCTGAGTTGCCTTATCATGTGGGCCTGGCTCCCATCCCCCCCATTCCTGTCTGTGGGTCCTTTCCTGCTGTTACCCCTCCCCCCCACCCCAGATCCCCAGTGCCGCCCCTGCCACCTCCCCATTGGCTCCTGCCTTCCACACCACACCCCCGCAGCCCTGGGACCCCCCCTGGCCGCGGCGCTGCCCCTGCTGTGCCCCTATTGGCTCCCCCGGCCCACACCACATCCCAGGACCGCCCCAGGACCGCCCTAGGTCCCGGTGCCGTCCCCTACTGCATCCCTATTGGCTTCCCCAGACCATGTGGCACCCCCTGCTCCACCCACATGAAACCCCTACACAGCCAAGGCCATGCGGCCCTATTCCCCAATACAGGGATTGGGAGCACACCAATAAAGTGCTCTCAGCTCCTGCCACGGGGAATTTGGTCCTTCCTTCACCCCCTTTATCGAGGTCCCTCGCACGCGGTGGTAGAAATGGCTGACCCACCTTCCCGGAGTGTGCGGTGCCCAGGAACAGCGGAGAGACCGGGACCTCCGATCCTGGGAGAAACAGCAGAACACTGCAAAATGGCACCCAACGGTGAGGTCAGGGCCAGCGAAGCTGCCGCCACAGGCAGAGAACCACTACGGAGCACCTGGAGCCGTGCGGAGCCGCGCCGCTGCCATGGGGCCGTGCCGCCGCTGCCACAGGGCTGGGCCGCCAGGCAGAGCGTGCCGCAGTCCGTGCAGAAGCAGTGCTTCATGCTGGACTGAAAACGGGAGAGGAGCCTCCCCAAAGTAAGTCAGTGGACCCTCTGCCACCCATGAGGGAGCATGCGGATGCTTTTCCCTGAGTGGGAGGGGAAGTGAAACATTTCACGGCCACGGAGTGCCGAAGGAAGGAAGCTTCTTGGGACTGAGGACCCTGGTGGCAGCTTTTTGTTTGCAGAGACTCCAGTCTGGTGAGTATTTGTCATGGGAAGGTGTCCAGCTAATACTCTTTTGGAGGGCTTGCCCGCGTTCCTGGGGGGTCGGGACATGCCCATGTGGAGCACGAGTGGTGGCTGCTGGGGTCTGCTGTGTTTTTTGCTTTATTTTCCTCTTTTACTGTGCCATGGGTGGGGTCGGGTGGGTAGTAGTAGCGTGGGGACCGTGCTAGCTACCCAGCAGAAGGAATTACATGCCCTAGTTAAAGAAACCCTAAGTAGTTTAATGGTGGAGGGTAGTTTCCCCAAAAGTTCTGTTAACTGTTGTTTCCCCTGAACCTGTCTCCCCACCTTCCTTTCCTACCCCTTCTTCCCTTAACCCGGGTGGGCGGGGGGGGTACTCTGCTGATTTAAGGCACAGGGCATCCCCACAAGTGTGGGCCGTGCTCCTGGCTCCCCCAAGCTCCTGCGGCACCCCTGCCTTAATGAAATTGGCCACTTCGCTGAGGAACTGACCCCAAACCTCCTTCCCAAACCCTTTTCCCAGTTAAGAATCCCAGTTTCAGCACTACCCCGCGCTGCTCTGTTTCTTTGACCTCCTTCCTTTGTCCCCCTGAGGAGGCCGAGGTGCCTGGGCACCACGGCTCCTCCAATCCCAGGAGAAACAATTAGGTTTCCTTTGAGGAAACCTAATCGCAGCCTTCCAGTACCTTAAGGGGACTCTGCGTTAGCTATCTAGAATACTTTTATAGTCAATGGAGGAAAAAGAAGCTTTTCTGCATTGTGAATCACCTAAGATGCTTTAGAATTATGTTTTTTAAGAGAAATAGACATCACTTTAACAGTTACTTTCTTTCCACTGATAATAACAGAAGTCAAATGGCTTACTCAGACAAAAATGTGTGATGTAGGTGGGTGAAATTTTATATATTGCTATCTGAAAGCTCAGTCAAGAATAATTTGCTGAGGCAGAGCAAGTGGTCAGTAAATTACTCTTTTGCTGAAATAAAATCAAAGCTATTACACTCTTAAAGTGTCAGCTGAGCCAAGGCAGTTCAGTAACTTCAGCAGTAACTTCAGTACAGTAACTAACAGCACAGTAACTTCAATTTAAAAGTTGTCACTCAATACACCTAATTATGCAGATGTGCGTATATCATGTATGCTCATCCTCAGTGAAATTTGGTGTTGGAGTGAGCAGTGGTAGGACTGGGCACAAGGGAAAGGACCATCTCATCATGTCAAACAGTGGGCAGAAGCTGTGGAGTGCAGTCTGGAATCTTGTTTGAGCTTGTACCCTGACACATTGACACCAGCACCTCCTCACCACTCCACACCACAGCCTTTTTACTTTCCGTTTTGTTTGCAGTGATTCAGTGGGGTGGACAGACACTACACACTGCAGCAAGTGCTCTAAGAACACGTCTGACCAATATGGAGGATGGATAAGGACTTGGCCAAATAATTTTAATGTCTACTAAGTGTGATTTGACCTAACAACAAGGTTCTAGCACACTTTTTAGACTTCAAATTCTTACTCTGTTTCCATCTCTCTTCATTCACTGCCAGGCCAATGATTAAAAAATTCCAATAGCATCACTTAAAGCCTGCAAGCTACACATCTTAAGTCCTTTTTGTCCTTTCCTCTCCTTCTCTTGCTGCTGCTATGCTGTACAAAAACTACAGAAGGCAGTCTGTAACAAGACATGCACCTGTCAGAGTTCAGTTCCACTTGCAGCTTTTACTCAAATTGGTTTCCTATCTGTTATGGGGAGCTCCTGGAGTCTTTCATTTGCTCATGCCAGGAGAGCATGAAGTAATCCACACAGCTATTGCCAGACCCAGCTGACCCTTTCACCCTGCACAATGTAACTTCTCACCTAAAGGAACTAGTCACAGCAAAGCACATCCCCAGAGTATTGGTATATGAACTATTAGCTCTGCAGAGTTCTTTTTAGCTATTAGATATGCAGACTGTTTTTACAAATGCAGTGACTGAGGTGGCAGAGGTTTGTGTGGTGAAAACACCAAATATAAAACATTCTTGGGTGGTTTATGGAAAATATGTCATATAACAAGAAAAAACTATAAAATCTGAGACATTCAGCGAGTCTCGAAATTCCAGTATCCCCCCTCTGCAAGTGACCACTGCCACATGCTTTAAGGGAAACGCTAAGAAAAAATTGAAGAAAAAGAACAACCTTTCCTTAGAAGAAATGCATTTTTTAAATCTCAGTCTTGGATGACTGCTTATGCTCAGAATCACTGAATCTCTGTCAGAATAATAACAAAAAGAAAAGCATATCCTATGGTTAATTTTGTGGACGGTCCCATGGCTCTCGTAAATGTCTGATTCATTTAAAGTCATCTACAGTCTCAATCTCTCTAATAGGCTGTGCCATTCCTCCTGAAGGGAGGAATTCCAGAGGTTAATTATATATTATACATTATATCCCTTTTCTGTTTAGCTGAATTCTGCTTTCCCCAACCCTCACAACCTTTCCTCCCCTTTAGTCTTTTGTACTCAATCACATCTCTCTCACTTAATTTCTCTTATTTCTAGCATATTTTCCCATCTTAGTTTTTATTTTTATGGAAAGCTACAACAAGAAGAAAGACTCTAGGGCTGCACTTTCACTAATTCTGGAGATATGGATGCAAAATATATATTTAGTCAATGCAATCTTATAAATGTTAGTATAATGCAAATTAAATCACATCCAGGCTGTGAAAACATTGATATGGAGTTAATTCCAATTAAAAGAACAGCCATGACAATAAAATTTTCTGGATCAATAAATTCATAAATTATGAGAAGATTTCTTTTCCAAACAATGCACAATGAAGTGATCACAGAAACATCTGGCAAAATGCCTAAGGAGTATTTTGTTCCCATCTACTAAGTACCAAACAAATATTTTCTGTCCAGTGATGCTGTTATGATTTAGAATATGGTCATTGTGTGTCATGTGAAATATATCTTATTGCAGTGTGGTCTGAATGAAGGCGAAATTTATACTATACTATCACAGCTATTACCTTTTTGCAAATATAATAACATTTGCATTTATTAGTCTTGCAAAAGCATAGAGTGAAATCTTGGTTCCATTTTTTTGATGAAAATATAGAAACCATTATAATTTTTCTAACCTGACAGTGGTATACATTATTATGCCAATTTCTCCATTTTAATTTGTAAGTGCTTAAGGCCTTGGGGTTTGTCTTTTTAAAACTCATTTAGTAGTAATGACGTGGATACTAAATGAATGTTAACACATCAACTACTTCCCCTTCTCCCTTTCTTTCAGTCCAATAAAGATTAAAGAATTAAAGCTTGTTTTATTGTATGCTTTCCTCTTAAAAACAAAAACAAACCAAACTTGAGCTAGATAATATGATACCATGAAAAAAAAGCAGGAAAGGAAGTGAACATAAAGGGCAGAAGCAGAAAGTAAATTAAAGAAAAAATAAATGGGAAAGAAGCAAAGAAATGTCTTTTCTTTCATGACAAACATGCAAAATAATTATTACCTGAGAGGGCTGTGTGTTGAAGCAGGACTCAGAATAGTTGCAAAACCTGAGAGATATGAAGATTTTTCTCTTGCTATAACTGTCTTTCTGAAGTTCAGATAACACAAAAGTAGGGTTAGTCAATTACATGCCTGAGAATTGTCATCATTCAGTATGATTTTATATGTTGTCATCACAGTGAGTATCTAATGAATTCTCTTAGTTCTGTATTGCTAATGCACTTATAATGTTCACTGGAAAAAAGAAAGAGTCCAGGTTAGCCTTGATTTTAACCAATCTTCTGAATATTGAATATATTAATTGTTAATAGTTATTTGGTTAAATGGCAAGAGGTATTTTTTGTGCAGCTTCTCATTCTATGTTTGTTCTTCAGTGTATATTCTTCATCTGAGCAGTACCTGCAGTTAGAAACCAGTTGATATTATTCTATCTATAACTTCATTGGCTGATAAATCAGAATCAACTTGAAAGCATAAAACACATTACAGTGCTTATTGTAGCTTATTACTGGTCTGTTTTTATAATTTTCTCTTTTACATTGTAGAATTAAACTAATATTTGTTCCACAGTCATGTCCCACAGAGCAGAATGGAAAAACAGAACTTTACCAAGAAATAGAACACATTCATACATACTGCATAGGAAAAAATGAAATAACACTGTTATGGTTTTATGAGGTGTAAGTTGTGCCAAGTTCAGCTAGACAATGCATACAGATCTAAAACTTTAAAAAGCTCCATCTTGCAGAAATGTATGTGAGTTTAGAGCTATTCAGTAGAACTGACCATCCAAGGAACACAATCTCCTTTATGAAAAAGAAATTTAACTCTTGCAATTTTATGCATAGTATGGTTTAAGAGAACTGAAACCTTTAGATAAGCACATAAAATTAAAGCTGGAAAAGTCTAGAAGCAAAAACATGAGTAAAGAAAGAAAAAATTGCTAACATTCTTTATGTTTTTAAATGTTAACTTTTCTGCCCTTATTGCTTTAACAGGAATCATTGAAACTTAAGATCTGATCAATAGATATTGTTTTCTCTCATTTAAAATCACTGAATAAATTAGATCGGAACGTGTCCCTGGAGCCCATCTGATCCAAGGCCCTGCTGACATCATGACTAAATTTAATGTTTGATCAGATTGCTCTGGATCTTGTCCAACCTTGTATTTTCTCTATACTTCTGAGAGGATTCTGTCTTCATCTTCTTTATCACACTCTATTAGGTAGTTGAATGTAGCAGCAAGACTGCACTAAGCTTACTTTCTCAGACTGAAAAGAAGAAAGAAAAATTCACCTATTTTCTCAAACTCTTCTCAGAAGGGTTGTCAGGCACTGGAGCAGGCTGATGATGGAAGTGGTTGGGTCATCTTCCCTGGAGGTATTTAACAGAAGTGTGGGTGTAGCACTGAGGGACATGGTTTTGTGGTGGACTTAGTGCTGGGTTAATAGTTGAACTTGATGATCTTAAAGGTCTTTTCCAACCTAAGCCGTGGGGGCTTGTAGCCACTCGGCACGAAGCTCGGATAGCTGGTACATCTGAGGGTCCACCAGAAGAACGGGAGGGACACTCGGGCTGCTGAAATTCTGCTCGTTTATTGAAGGGTCACAGAAGGGGCAAACAGGGAGACAACGAAGCAGAAGGGAGGCAGATTGCGAGAGCCCCGAAGGGCGGGGTGAGGATTCTTTTACTGCGTAGGGGTAGGAGGGTTTAGCATTCGAGGGTACAATCGGGAGAAGGCTAAAGGGAGGGGAAATATAACATTAACCAGTGGGGAAAAGGGAAAGGAGTGTTCTTGGTGGAAGAACCAAAGGGAAAACGTGGAACAGAGAAGATTCTAGGCTAAGGGGCAGACTTGAACAATAACTGACAGGACAAGGGGAGGGTACAATTCTCTTACAAAAGGGGGTGGAGAACTCATACAACTGCTGTTTCCCATGGCAACCCTAGACTGCCTTCCCCAACCCCTCCTCCTACACTGTTCAATAGATATTGTTTTCTCTCATTTAAAATCACTGAATAAATTAGATCGGAACGTGTCCCTGGAGCCCATCTGATCCAAGGCCCTGCTGACATCATGACTAAATTTAATGTTTGATCAGATTAGGAGACCCTAATCCTAGTTTGAAACCCTGTTGCTCTTTAGAGGACTTAACTGAACAAATGGGACAAAATGGCGCCTGCCTCATGGCGAAAAAAGACCAGCCCCAAGACGGTGCCCCTCCTTCTCCTTCACCCCAGAAAATTCCTGCCGTCTCGCCCCCGCCTCCTCCCCCCCCTCCGGCGAGTGCCGCCCCTGCGTCGGGACCCGTCCCCTCCTTCCCTCTGACCACACCCCTGGGTGGGCCCCCTGTGGCTGGGACCAGCCCCCAAGTGGGCCCAGCCCCTGTGGGTGGGAACCCCCCACCAGAAAGTCATGCCCCAGTGGGTGGGTTGGGACACGCCTCCTCCTCTCCTGCCACTGCCAGTTCCCACGCTACCGGAACTGGGAGGAGGCCTGTCCGGAAGCAGGCTATCCTGGCCTGCCGGACCCACTGTCTCCGGGACTCACCGGCCAGGGAGAGGCACCGTGCCCTAACTCGGCCTGCTTCATCCTCGGAAGAGGATGAGGAGAGTGGCAGCCCCCAGCATTCCAACAAGTCGGGGGGGGGTTGGGCAAAGATCAGAGAGGAGGCAATTAAGGATGGGGATTTGGAATTGGCACGGGACTTGGGCAGCTGTGCGGCACCGGTCATCCTCCAGCAGGGGAGGGAGCCAAAGTGGGAGCAAATTCTATACACTGAGGTGAAGGAGTTAAGGAAGGCTGCCAAAGATTACGGCAGAAACTCACCTTTCTTTAAAAATGTGCTGGACTTAACATTTGCTGGACGTTTGCTAGTCCCCCATGATTTAAGGTATATTGCTAAGGCACTGTTTTCTCCCACCGAATGCGACCTCTGGGAGATTCATTGGAAAAAACTGTTGAAACCACTCCTGCGCAAGTATGATCTTGCAGAGGTGGTGGGAGAGGGGGACGAGGCAATGGAAGCCCTTGCTGGAGAAGGGGAGTTCAGCAGTCCGGAGGACCAAATTCTACTAGCACAGGAGCTGCTTCAGGATATAGCAGCAGCAGGAAAGGAGGCACTCCTGAAGATACCGGACGGTAAGACTCTCCTCCAAAACTTTTCTTCTATCATGCAAGGGCCTGAGGAGACTTTTATTACTTTTGTTGATAGACTGAAAGAGGCCATTGAGAGACAAATAGACAACGTAGAAGCTTGTGCAGAGCTTCTACGAAAGATGGCCATTTCTAATTCTAATTCGGAAACAAAAAAGATTCTCCGTGCACTACCTCAGGACCCCGAGCCCACCATCTCTCAGATGGTGGAGGCTTGCACAAAGGTAATGTCAATGGAGCACACGGTGGCCCTGGCTGTCAGCAAAGGGGCGGGAGAGGCCATGATAAACTTACAAAATACACGCTGTTTTAACTGTGGTCAGCTGGGACACATCCAGGTGAACTGTCCCCACTGGCCACAGATTCAACAACCTATCTTGCCCCTCCCAAGACCATATCCTAGGAACCCATTTTATCAAGATCACCAGTTTCATCTACAGCGACAAGGGTACCAGCCAGCGGGAAACTGGCAGCGAAGCGCGAGGAAGGGCTGCGCGACGACATCAAGTGGCCCTTCTCAGCATCCCAGCCTCCCGACCATCAGGGAGGATGAGTGGCCGCACGGCCAAGTCCAGCAGTTCAGCGCAGCCACGAGGACGGACTCCGCCTCTTCCGCTGGACAGGTACCCTAAATCAGGGCAATCGTCAGGTCCTCCGCAGGAGCGTCACCATCTCTCTCCAGGATGAGGACCTGACGAGAGTTCCTGCTGGATTCCTGGGCCCCCTCCAAGACTGTCGGGACACCACCGTGCTCATCTTAGAAGACTCCTTCAACACACCAAATGAAATCACCATCTTACCTGAGGGAAAGTCGGTGCAGATGCGGCTCATGGCAGACACAGGAGCTGACGTCACCATCATCCCCCAGGTGAGGTGGCCCAGCGACTGGGAGCTCATGCCCCCTTGCGGCAGGATCTCCGGTGTGGGCGGAGCGGTCCACTCTCTGAGGAGTAGGCATCTTGTGTGCGTGGAAGGTCCGGAAGGACAATTGGCAACAGTGAGACCTTTTGTTGTCTCTTCAAACATACTATTATTAGGAAGGGATGTTTTATCCCAATGGGGAGCCCGCCTCGACATCCCTAGCCCTTTGTGGGACTTTTAGTATGGGCCACTGCAGAGCGCACTTCCCCACCCCTGACCTGGAAAACCAACACACCGGTCTGGGTGGATCAGTGGCCCCTTCCATCAGAAAAATTGAGTGCGCTTCATAAATTAGTAGAGGAGCAGGTGAAACTTGGGCATTTAACACCTTCTACCAGCCCTTGGAATACACCTGTCTTTGTAATTAGAAAACCTGGCACAGACAGGTGGCGCCTGCTCCAAGACCTGCAAAGGGTTAATGATGTGATAGAAGATATGGGTCCCATTCAACCAGGCCTTCCGTCACCTTCTATGCTCCCCGGAGACTGGCAGCTAGCAGTGATAGACATCAAAGACTGCTTTTTTAACATTCCGTTCTACCCCGGGGATGCTCCCAGGTTCGCCTTTTCTGTACCATCATTGAATAGGGCTGAACCTTTTAAAAGATATCATTGGACATCCCTGCCTCAGGGGATGAAAAATTCCCCTGTGCTCTGTTAGACTTTTGTAGCGCAGATTTTATCACCTGTGCACCGGCTTTTCCCTGAGGCCATCATTCTGCATTACATGGATGATGTGCTAGTTTGTGCTTCCGACTCGACATACCTAAAGGCAGCACTGGACAAGACTATTAAGGCTATCAAAGCTGCAGGGCTCCAGATAGCAGAAGAGAAGATCCAATTCTCAGCACCATGGAGGTACCTCGGATTCCTCATCACGGGAGGGACAGTGACGCCACAGACACTGACCATCAACGAGGATCCGAAGACTCTGCGAGACCTTCAGCAGCTGTGCGGAACGATCACCTGGATCCGCCCTCTCCTGGGAGTGACGACGGAGGAGCTGTCACCCCTCTTCCGTCTGCTTCGAGGCGACGGAGACCTTGCCTCACCGCGCGAGCTGACACCTGCCGCGCGGGAAACCCTGCAACGGGTTGCTGTTGCTCTAAAGTCTTGCCAAGCACACCACGTGGTCCGGACCCTTCCCGTGAACTTCGCGGTGTTGGGTAAGTGCCCCCACCTCCATGGACTTCTCTTCCAGTGGGATAACAGAGCATCTGATCCCCTGGTCATCTTAGAGTGGCTCTTTCTACCACACCAGCCCTCTAGGACGATCACGACCCCTGCAGAATTGCTAGCCACTTTAATAATGAAGGCACGACACCGCCTCCGAACCCTCGCAGGGTGTGACCCTGCGTGCATTTACTTACCTGTTACATTAGCTCAATTGGACTCGTTGTTGCAAACTAATGAAAATTTGCTCATTGGTTTGGACAGCTTCCCTGGATAAATTTCGGTTCACTATCCTAAGCATAAATTATTTAAGGATACATTGCATTTGGCCCCAAGTATGTTTAAAAGTAAAACACCAATTCCAGGTGCTCTCACGGTGTTCACCGATGGGTCGGGCAGATCCCATAAATCGGTGATCACTTGGAAGGACCCGGACAGTCAGAAGTGGGAGTCTGACGTCCAACTGGTTGAGGGTTCCCCCCAGATTGCGGAACTTGCCGCAGTCGTGAGAGCATTCAAAAAATTTCAACAGCCTCTGAACGTGGTCACTGATTCGGCCTATGTCGCTGGGGTAGCAGAAAGGGCCGAAGGTGCCCTCCTCAAAGAAGTTTCAAACAAAAATTTATACAGTTTACTCTCTGATCTCATTTGGCTACTTTCCCATAGAGAGCAACCTTATCATATCATGCACGTAAGGGCACACACCAATTTACCCGGAGAGATCACTGAGGGTAATTGGAAAGCGGACCTCCTAGCCATGTCAACACAAATATCTGCAACCGCTTCAACCACCTTACCAGACATACTCCGGCAAGCGCAGCTCAGCCATGCATTTTACCATCAGAATGCCCCGGCTCTTGTGCGACAATTTAAGATCTCGATAGCACAGGCAAGAGCCATTGTTTCTACCTGCCCGAGCTGCCAATCTTTCGCTCTCCCTTCCCTCATTACAGGGACAAATCCCCGAGGGTTGAGAGCGCTAGAGATATGGCAGACAGATGTAACACACTTCGAGCCATTTGGTCGGATGAAATACATACATGTCTCTATTGACACGTTTTCCGGCGCAGTGTTTGCCTCTGTCCATGCAGGCGAAAAAACCAGGGATGCCATGAAACATCTTTTCATGGCATTCTCTACGTTGGGAGTCCCATCTCACATAAAAACTGATAATGGCCCATGCTATGCGTCAAAGCGCTTCGGTGAGTTTGCGCAACAGTGGGGAATTTCCCATACCACCGGAATTCCCCACAATCCTACAGGACAGGCGATAATAGAGAGGGCCCACAGAAATCTAAAAAGGCTCCTTGAACAACAACATAACCCGGACATTACAGTGAGCCCAGCCGAAAGGTTATGTAAGGCCCTGTATGTCCTGAATTTTTTAAACTGCTCAGAAAGGGAGCCTGACCCTCCTATTATCCGCCATTTTCACAATAACACCAGAGCGCAACTCGCTGAGAGGCCACCAGTCTTGATAAAGGACCCAGAATCCAAAGCTATCCAGGGCCCTTTCCCTCTAATAACCTGGGGGAGAGGGTATGCCTGTGTTTCTACAGATAAAGGACCAGTATGGATTCCGGGGAAATATGTCAAGCCCTTCGTAGAGGTGCCAGCTCAGCAAGACAACGTGTCCTTGGTGCAAACCACCGAGAACACTTCATCGCTGGACGGAGTTTCCACTGCCTGGAAGAGGAGGAGAAGAAAGACCGTTCCTCCCAATATCGTCATACGTGTCATGATTACCTGAAGATATTTTCCCCCGCTGAACTCTACCTACCCAATTACCCCATCGCCCCCTGTGCCCTTTCCTTTCCCCTAACCTCCCCTTTCCCTCAATCCTTACCCCTTTTCTCTAATTTTATTTAGTGCTTATTTAATAAATAAAAACGGAGGAGATGTAGGAGGAGGGGTTGGGGAAGGCAGTCTAGGGTTGCCATGGGAAACAGCAGTTGTATGAGTTCTCCACCCCCTTTTGTAAGAGAATTGTACCCTCCCCCTGTCCTGTCAGTTATTGTTCAAGTCTGCCCTTAGCCTAGAATCTTCTCTGTTCCACGTTTTCCTTTGGTTCTTCCACCAAGAACACTCCTTTCCCTTTTCCCCACTGGTTAATGTTATATTTCCCCTCCCTTTAGCCTTCTCCCGATTGTACCCTCGAATGCTAAACCCTCCTACCCCTACGCAGTAAAAGAATCCTCACCCCGCCCTTCGGGGCTCTCGCAATCTGCCTCCCTTCTGCTTCGTTGTCTCCCTGTTTGCCCCTTCTGTGACCCTTCAATAAACGAGCAGAATTTCAGCAGCCCGAGTGTCCCTCCCATTCTTCTGGTGGACCCTCAGATGTACCAGCTATCCGAGCTTCGTGCCGAGTGGCTACAAGCCCCCACGGCTCGGCAACTGGCTCCCCAAACAGGGACGGACACCCGCGAGTCCAGTCCTTGACCGTCTCCTGGAGATTGCCTGCTCTGTGACCAGCCTTCTCCAGGATTGCAAGCAGCGTTCAGGACCAGTTCCAGGGACAGTCGCCCTTTCAGTTCGGAAGGCTTCTGTCTCCTGGGTTCTGCTGATAACCGACGGACCTTCGAGCTGCGCGGCAGCGGCAACGCCCTCGGACCAGCAGAAGTTCCACCAGACCCCTCTTCGATGTCCCCGTTTTATGCCTGAGTCCTTCAGAGGTATGCTTATCTCGCTTTTTCTTACGCCTGACTAGGCTCCACCTCCCTTTTTTGTTTTTTTGTTTTTTTTTTTCTTTTTCAAAGAGGGTGATTTAGCTGTGAGACCTGATATAATGGGCAACCGCCTGTCTCCAGCTCAACGGGAGTTTTATATCCAAATTAAGTCCCACCTTGTTTTAGGGAACATTTCTTTTAATAAGAGAGATTTAAAGCCTTTTGTTAAATTTATTTTTGAACATTTTCCTGCTACTACACAGGAAGATGTTTTGGTGGCTGGTTTCTGGGGAAGAGTTGGGAGAAAGATTTACGATTTACAAGTTCAGGGGAGGATTTCAGTTGGTCGTTTTTTTCCGCTTTTTCATTCCATTCTTAATTTGTTAAAAAAGAAGGGAGACAGTTGGGTCCCAGTTCACCTACCTCGTGTTCCTCCCCCCCCCAATCCTATTCCCTCTTCCCCTAAGGGCGGATCGGGAGACAGATCCTGCCATACATCGGCACAGAGCTGCTGCCGTCTCTCTGCTGCTTCCCGATCCTCCCTGTCCCATTCGTGTGTTGGGACTGGCCACCCCAACACACGTCATTCCTGTTCCCTCTATACCTAGGGTCTAGGATTCTTGAAAATCTCCATCCTGTCTTCCTGGCCTGCCTTTCCCAAAAAGCCCATATCTACCAATGTACTCCTATGTCTCTGTGATCTCAGTAAGATTATATATTTCTGAGTGCGCAAGAACTTTCAATTTTACTTTGTTTTCAGTGATGCACATATTCATGAACAGGTGCTTAGGACCAGCACAGAGATGCACAGCTTTGTTTAGGAAAGTGTGATAGCTTCCCACATCATGATGTCCTTGAGAGCCTCCTATGTTCCATACCATTCTTTAATTTTTCCATGTACTTTATGTACTCTTCCATTCTGAATCTCCATTTAAGGCCTCCAGCATCTGGTGAATCTATATCGTGTCATTGAAATATAACCTCAAGCCATCTGTCTTTCGATGTAGTACGGATTTGGGATATTTTTGCACCTACAAGGTCTCATCAAAGATCCTTTCTGTGTCCTTCTTCTCCCTGATGTTACAGCATGTACTCAATTTCTCCCACATCTCTTTTACTTGTCAGCCTGTGACTCTTAGGGTGTACAAACCACAGCTGTCAGCCCTGAGGCAGGAGAAACTACAGATGCCTCTGTCATCCTGGTACTTGGTCAACCTTGTCCTTCCTCAGGAGCTGTGTCTTGGTCAAAGCCAGGTCATCCTGGGGTGGAGGGTGGGGAAGGGATGTCAATGCATGTTCTGTTGGATAATACACACTCTGATATACCTTTGCTGTTGCAGGACCATCTCTAATAGTCCCATGTGGTCACTTTCACACACTTCTGGGTGTCCTGCATGTCCTAATCTATCAGCACCTGCTGCTGAGTGCTGATTAATATCCTGTCTTGATATGCTCTTCTTCTACAAATTGTTGGACCTAGACTGTCCTAGGAGTGGAGTCAGGCTTTACTTGGTGGTTCCAAGCAATAGAACAATAGGCAACAGGCAGAAACTGATACACAGGAAGTTCCACCTGGAAATGAGGAAGAACTTCTTTACTGCATGGATGAGTGAGCACTGGCACAGACTGCCCAGAAAGGTTGTGGAGTCTCCCTCAATGGAGATATCCGAGAAGCATCTGGATGCAATCCTGTGCTATGTGCTCTAGGGTGATCCTACTTGAGCAGGGAGTTCAGACCACATGACCTATTGTGGTCTCTTAACTATAAAATTAATGCAAAAGCTATTTATTGTTCTTGACTATTAAGTAATTTGGATTGGATGACTTGATACTCATCATAATCTTCTATAAATATAAATTCGGCTGAGCATTATTAAATAGCAGTTTTAAAATAAACAAAAAGAAGTGCAAGATATGATAAAACTATGGAAGTCTTTTTCATAGGATATTGTAAATACCAAAACATAGATTTAGGAAGGATTAGGAATATTCATGGAAGAAAATTCTGTCAAATACAGTTTAAACACAAAGATATGGTCTTCAGCTCAGAAAATACTAAAACTGCAGGTTAACTACTGATTTCTGAAAGGGTTATTTGGGGAAGTATCATTAGGGGATTATACTGACTGTATTCGCTATCATTTTTTTCCTAACATTAAATCCTGCACTAGATAAATTTTTGACAAATTATAATATGGCCATGTGCTTATAAGTTTTGTGTCAACACAAATTGAAAAGTTGTATTTGCTTTTAACATTTCATCAACGTTCCTTTGTTCCGATCCAAAGTGCGTAACTTTTCTAATGCAGAAAGGATGTCTGACTGGGAAATTTTAAAGCCACTTTTGAAAGCACTGATTTGAAGTAAGCCAAATCTGATTTCATGTATACCTCACCTTAGGTGACTAATAGCAAAACACCTTTGTGACAAATATGCCACTGAACTTGTTACAATGTACATAAAATGTAACATAGCGTAGATACGCCCTCAGTTTGAATCATTATATTTAAACTAATCTCACTTCATTATTAACACACAAGGTTTACATTGCACAATCCTATGATTTATTTCCTGGCATTCCATTTATACAGATACATTCCATGTAATATGCTAAATATTTTTTAATCCCCTAACAAATTAGTATTTCAGCTAGGAAGCACAGTATTGAAATTATTGTATTAACATTCATCCTTGAATTGAAGTAGATTTGTTGCCCAAGAAAGCAAGAAGTATTTTCTGTCTACTCCAAATGCCTACCGTTACAAAATGAGTTGAATAATTTCTAGGGCTGGATGAACAGTTGCACTGATATTCCTAGAAAGCTTAAATTCCTTGAATTTTAAGCTTGCACACTTGAAGGCTCACATAGGAGAAATCATAATTTATGTTAAATGACATAATAGATGGGATAGTAAGGATCCCAAATCTCCCAAATTTTTGACACAGAGGTAATTAAGCAAGCCAGGGAAGAGTCTGCATCCTTCACAACTACAACCAAGTACACACACACAATTACTTAACAGCACCTTGACATATTACATTTAAACTCTGCACTACACAAAAAAATCCTGCAGAAACCTATTTTTTTTTTTTTCCAATATTACCTTTGGAAAGGCCTATGTCACTGGAAAGGTAAATCTGTAGCTGTTTATAACATTTTCCAACACTCTTTTCTGATACCACTCACCAATCTTCTTCACTCTTTACATGATTCAGGGCTAAAATGACTACTGTAAGGTCTCCCCTTAGCAATAGTATCAAGTGGTATGACAATGCAAAATGTGCAACTATCTCTATTTCACATTATTATACATACTGCACATGTATCAGAAAGCCATGACCCTATTGAAGACAGTGGAAATTTTTACCACATTTAGTGATCTTGTTCTTCACAAAACTTGAACAGTTTGAATATATAATGTCTTTTATGACCTTAACAATCATTTTTAACAGTGACCTGAAACTGAATTAATGTATTTTAAATATCATGTTCAAAAGTAACAATTAAATCACAAATACAATGAAAATTTCTTTTATAATCAACTTCCAATAAGGGGGGAAAATCATATTCTTTCAGAAGTAAGTAGATAAAATGATTTTTTAAATTACTCAGCTATCTTTATTTATTTGTAACTTCTAAGATGCCTTTCAACTTATTTCTAGACAATTTTCAGGATTTGAAATGAATGCTCAGTATTTATGATCAGTCACAGAAAACAAAATCCAGCAAATATAATTTTGTGATGCATATTCTCTAGGCTGAAGACAAATTACCACCAAGTTTAATTTATAAATGATTTTCACTTCTTAACAACAGCATTAACTTAAATTCTGTTTCCTGTACATGGATTGAGTAGGAAGGAGAGGGAGGAAATTTGGGTAGCAAGTAATCCAATTTGTTAGTAAACCAGAGAAGAGATACTGAAATAACTTCTAATTTGCCACAATGTTATTGGATTGCTTTCTATTTCCACTCACAGTATTTCCTATATTTTGAATTCACATTTTAGAACCATTTTCTTCTTTGTCATATGATTCAATGAGGCTGAGTTACCAAAGACAGAAAGATATCTGTGACAACATAAGGAAAACTTACGAGTATTTTATTTCTTGGAAATTGTATGTAATGTATTTTCTGAATTAGAATCAACAGCTCTAATAGCAATTTTAAATATGACAAGAAATGGAAATGCCATTTTCTGATTTTCAATATTCATGCAAAGCAATCACTAATGATTATGTATTATATGACATTCCATATAAATTAGTGCATTTAATCAGCAAATATATATCTATCTTGAAGTGTCTTCCATTTGTTAATGTACATATCTGTAGCAGAGATCCAGAACAGTCACTTATCGTATGCTTACATCTATTGTCTGGTGTGTTATACCTATTAGAAGTTTTGCTAAAGACAACAGTTTCATATTTGAAGAAGACCATTCCTAATTCTCATTATTACCCATGTCTTTCTAATCAATGCTACATACTCAAGCCTGCAAAGTTCTTTTCTGGCTTTTTCCCTTTATTAAATTTCATTGATACCAAGCTTGAAATAAATACATTAATTTTAAATCAAAATTAGTCCAAACATACATACTTTCTGAAAATAAGATGAGTTCTCATATCAAAACGACTGCCTTGTGTTGTATATTCAGATATACCATTCCCCTGTGCACCACTAACAAATTCCTTGGATAAAAATCAGCTGTTATCCTAAGAAAATGTATTTTTGCACCTTCCTGTTCTTTTGTTTCTTGCCTATACCTCATTGGAGATCTGCTGTTTCCTTTTTTGAGTGAGACCAGCAGAAAATGTGACTATAGCAGGTAGTAGCAGGTCAGATATACTTGGTTCCAGTTAAGTACTCTCTTTAGAGACATTTACCTGATATTTTCTGATTCAAGAGTCTCAAAAGCCATGAAAGGTTCACAGAAGAAAGTAATGAAATAGTAGTGATTCAAGATTCTGAAATTATTAACAATCCTTTTTACAGAGCAGTGAGCTGGGAAAAGATGAGAAGGCATGGGACAATAAACAGCAGGGACACAACAGACTCAGGCACACTGGATACACTCAAATCCCTGGAACAAAATGGGTTTCATAGAAGAAGGGCTGAAAGAGCTGGCTACTGTGGTTTTTGAATTCAACTGTCTCTCATCTGCAAAGACCTCTGATGACAAAGGGAAAGTGTCTGACTAGTAAAAATTAGCAAAAAATGTCTAATGTTATGACAATTTTGCCTTTAGAAAAGACAAAGTAGCCCACAGTAGGTCCAAGTAATCAGCATCATATCAGCCCCTAAAAAGGTCACAAAACATTTACTCCTAGATTCTATTCCAAGAATATGAAGGATAAGTGTTTCTGGAGTAGTTGGCACAGACTTACAAAGAGCTTCACGAAACAAAAACTTTCTGCTATGAAAAAATTATTATGCTGATCAGCAGATGGACATGTTCTACCTTGTTATTAGTAAAGCTTTAACAGCATTTCCATTTGAAAATTGAGAAAACATAAACCTGGCTTTGGAAAATGAACTACTAGATTAATTGAAAATTTGCCATTCCACCAGGCACAAATAGTAGTGATTATTGGCTTATTTTTGACTGACTGCCTGCAGCCATCAGAGGCTTGCAGAGGCCAACTTTTTGGCTGATTTGTATTCAACATCTTCATCAGTCACTTGGGTAATAGCATAGAGTGTACCCACATGGAAATTTGTAGATGACTATAAACTGAAGGGAGTTGTTGGCACAGAATTTCAGACCAGAGGGAATTAAAAAAATCTGAGGAGTGGGGTCAACAAACCCTTCCTGATTTGTGTTATGACAAAGTTTAAAGTCAGAAACTATGATGGAAAGTCCTACACATTTTTACAGACTAAGAGCTAACAACCAAATAATGTCACTTCTGGGAAGAGCTGTTATTGTATTCCAATGACCAGATTTTGGTAACGGGGTGAGTTCTGTGAGAAGCTGACAGAAACTTCCCCCATGTCTGGCAGAGCCAATGCCATCTGGCTCTAGAATGGACACACTGTCAGGAATGATAGCAATACCTCTGTGATAACATATGTAAGAAGGGAAAACAAATTAATGTGCAGAAGTAGTTCTGGACAGAAAATATGTGAAAGGAAAAACTCTGTGGACACCAAGGTCAGTGAAGAAAGAGGTGGAGGAGGTGCTTCAGGCACCAGAGCTGAGATTTCACTGCAATCCATGGTGAAGACCATGGTGAAACAGCTGCACCTCTGCAGTCCATGGAAGTCAGTAGGAATGCAGAGATCCACCTACATTCCATGGAGGAGACCCCCTCCTCCCGTTCAAGAAGAATATGGAGAAACTAGAGAAGTTTAGCAAAGGGCTTCCATGATGAGCAGGGACCCAGAGCACATGTACTGTGAAGGGAGGATGAGGGAATTGTTGTTCAGTACAGAAAAGAGTGAGGGGAAATCTAGTAAATGTCTATGGCCATTTGCCATTTGACAGTTGCAAAGACAGCAGAACTCTATTCTTCAAAGTAGCACCAAACAACATAACAAAACAAAGTTGCCATAATTTATGTCTTTGACATTTTAG